>NW_027286367.1:0-28769 GCF_022747635.1 Hetaerina americana
TGGAAACATTTTTGTTTGATTCGTGTCGAGTGAGAATTTCACCTATAACCCTAAGGGGGGGGTATTGGCACTTTTCATGGAAAAATGTGAAAAATTAAAATTTCTAAAAATGAAATAAATGCCTTCTATACACCTCAAACATTCACTCTATAATGGAAGATTGTTGTTTTTCGCAATATTTTTGGAAATTTGGGCTCTTTTACTAACATTAACACTTGCGCTGAGGCATCTTTTATGCTCATTTCTTGTCTTTAATGATTTATTCTGGGTTTTAATTTGTTTATTTGATGAAAATGAACAACAATACACACCATGGAAACATTTTTGTTTGATTCGTGTCGAGTGAGATTTTCACCTAGAACCCAAAGGGGGGGGTATTGGCACTTTTCATGGAAAAATGTGAAAAATTAAAATTTCTAAAAATGAAATAAATGCCTTCTATACACCTCAAACATTCACTCTTTAATGGAAGATTGTTGTTTTTCGCAATATTTTTGGAAATTTGGGCTCTTTTACTAACATTAACACTTGCGCTGAGGCACCTTTTATGCTCATTTCTTGTCTTTAATGATTTATTCTGGGTTTTATTTTGTTTACTTGATGAAAATGAACAATAATACACACCATGGAAACATTTTTGTTTGATTCGTGTCGAGTGAGATTTTCACCTATAACCCAAAGGGGGGGATTGGCACTTTTCATGGAAAAATGTGAAAAATTAAAATTTCTAAAAATGAAATAAATGCCTTCTATACACCTCAAACATTCACTTTATAATGGAAGATTGTTGTTTTTCGCAATATTTTTGGAAATTTGGGCTCTTTTACTAACATTAACACTTGCGCTGAGGCATCTTTTATGCTCATTTCTTGTCTTTAATGATTTATTCTGGGTTTTATTTTGTTTATTTGATGAAAATGAACATTAATACACACCATCGAAACATTTTTGTTTGATTCGTGTCGAGTGAGATTTTCACCTATAACCCAAAGGGGGGGGTATTGGCACTTTTCATGGAAAAATGTGAAAAATTAAAATTTCTAAAAATGAAATAAATGCCTTCTATACACCTCAAACATTCACTCTATAATTGAAGATTGTTGTTTTTCGCAATATTTTTGGAAAATTGGGCTCTTTTACTAACATTAACACTTGCGCTGAGGCATCTTTTATGCTCATTTCTTGTCTTTAATGATTTATTCTGGGTTTTATTTTGTTTATTTGATGAAAATGAACATTAATACACACCATCGAAACATTTTTGTTTGATTCGTGTCGAGTGAGATTTTCACCTAGAACCCAAAAGGGGGGGGTATTGGCACTTTTCATGGAAAAATGTGAAAAATTAAAATTTCTAAAAATGAAATAAATGCCTTCTATACACCTCAAACATTCACTCTATAATGGAAGATTGTTGTTTTTCGCAATATTTTTGGAAATTTGGGCTCATTTACTAACATTAACACTTGCGCTGAGGCATCTTTTATGCTCATTTCTTGTCTTTAATGATTTATTCTGGGTTTTATTTTGTTTATTTGATGAAAATGAACAACAATACACAGCATGGAAACATTTTTGTTTGATTCGTGTCGAGTGAGATTTTCACCTAGAACCCAAAGGGGGGGGTATTGGCACTTTTCATGGAAAAATGTGACAAATTATAATTTCTAAAAATGAAATAAATGCCTTCTATACACCTCAAACATTCACTCTATAATGGAAGATTGTTGTTTTTCGCAATATTTTTGGAAATTTGGGCTCTTTTACTAACATTTACACTTGCGCTGAGGCATCTTTTATGCTCATTTCTTGTCTTTAATGATTTATTCTGGGTTTTATTTTGTTTATTTGATGAAAATGAACAACAATACACACCATGGAAACATTTTTGTTTGATTCGTGTCGAGTGAGATTTTCACCTAGAACCCAAAGGGGGGGGTATTGGCACTTTTCATGGAAAAATGTGAAAAATTAAAATTCCTAAAAATGAAATAAATGCCTTCTATACACCTCAAACATTCACTCTATAATGGAAGATTGTTGTTTTTCGCAATATTTTTGGAAATTTGGGCTCTTTTACTAACATTAACACTTGCGCTGAGGCATCTTTTATGCTCATTTCTTGTCTTTAATGATTTATTCTGGGTTTTATTTTGTTTATTTGATGAAAATGAACATTAATACACACCATCGAAACATTTTTGTTTGATTCGTGTCGAGTGAGATTTTCACCTAGAACCCAAAGGGGGGGTATTGGCACTTTTCATGGAAAAATGTGAAAAATTAAAATTTCTAAAAATGAAATAAATGCCTTCTATACACCTCAAACATTCACTCTATAATGGAAGATTGTTGTTTTTCGCAATATTTTTGGAAATTTGGGCTCTTTTACTAACATTAACACTTGCGCTGAGGCATCTTTTATGCTCATTTCTTGTCTTTAATGATTTATTCTGGGTTTTATTTTGTTTATTTGATGAAAATGAACAACAATACACACCATGGAAACATTTTTGTTTGATTCGTGTCGAGTGAGATTTTCACCTAGAACCCAAAGGGGGGGGTATTGGCACTTTTCATGGAAAAATGTGAAAAATTAAAATTTCTAAAAATGAAATAAATGCCTTCTATACACCTCAAACATTCACTCTATAATGGAAGATTGTTGTTTTTCGCAATATTTATGGAAATTTGGGCTCTTTTACTAACATTAACACTTGCGCTGAGGCATCTTTTATGCTCATTTCTTGTCTTTAATGATTTATTCTGGGTTTTATTTTGTTTATTTGATGAAAATGAACAACAATACACACCATGGAAACATTTTTGTTTGATTCGTGTCGAGTGAGATTTTCACCTAGAACCCAAAGGGGGGGGTATTGGCACTTTTCATGGAAAAATGTGAAAAATTAAAATTCCTAAAAATGAAATAAATGCCTTCTATACACCTCAAACATTCACTCTATAATGGAAGATTGTTGTTTTTCGCAATATTTTTGGAAATTTGGGCTCTTTTACTAACATTAACACTTGCGCTGTGGCATCTTTTATGCTCATTTCTTGTCTTTAATGATTTATTCTGGGTTTTATTTTGTTTATTTGATGAAAATGAACAACAATACACACCATGGAAACATTTTTGTTTGAATCGTGTCGAGTGAGATTTTCACCTATAACCCAAAGGGGGGGGGTATTGGCACTTTTCATGGAAAAATGTGTAAAATTAAAATTCCTAAAAATGAAATAAATGCCTTCTATACACCTCAAACATTCACTCTATAATGGAAGATTGTTGTTTTTCGCAATATTTTTGGAAATTTGGGCTCTTTTACTAACATTAACACTAGCGCTGTGGCATCTTTTATGCTCATTTCTTGTCTTTAATGATTTATTCTGGGTTTTATTTTGTTTATTTGATGAAAATGAACAACAATACACACCATGGAAACATTTTTGTTTGATTCGTGTCGAGTGAGATTTTCACCTAGAACCCAAAGGGGGAGGTATTGGCACTTTTCATGGAAAAATGTGAAAAATTAAAATTCCTAAAAATGAAATAAATGCCTTCTATACACCTCAAACATTCACTCTATAATGGAAGATTGTTGTTTTTCGCAATATTTTTGGAAATTTGGGCTCTTTTACTAACATTAACACTTGCGCTGAGGCATCTTTAATGCTCATTTCTTGTCTTTAATGATTTATTCTGGGTTTTATATTGTTTACTTGAAGAAAATGAACAACAATACACACCATGGAATCATTTTTCTTTGATTCGTGCCGAGTGAGATTTTCACCTAGAACCCAAAGGGGGGGGTATTGGCACTTTTCATGGACAAATGTGAAAAATTAAAATTTTCAAAAATTAAATAAATGCCTTCTATACACCTCAAACATTCACTCTATAATGGAAGATTGTTGTTTTTCGCAATATTTTTGGAAATTTGGGCTCTTTTACTAACATAAACACTTGCGCTGAGGCATCTTTAATGCTCATTTCTTGTCTTTAATGATTTATTCTGGGTTTTATTTTGTTTATTTGATGAAAATGAACAACAATACACACCATGGAAACATTTTTGTTTTATTCGTGTCGAGTGAGATTTTCACCTAGAACCCAAAGGGGGGGTATTGGCACTTTTCATGGAAAAATGTGAAAAATTAAAATTTCTAAAAATGAAATAAATGCCTTCTATACACCTCAAACATTCACTCTATAATGGAAGATTGTTGTTTTTCGCAAAATTTTTGGAAATTTGGGCTCTTTTACTAACATTAACACTTGCGCTTAGGCATCTTTAATGCTCATTTCTTGTCTTTAATGATTTATTCTGGGTTTTATTTGTTTATTTGATGAAAATGAACAACAATACACACCATGGAAACATTTTTGTTTGATTCGTGTCGAGTGAGATTTTCACCTATAACCCAAAGGGGGGGGTATTGGCACTTTTCATGGAAAATGTGAAAAATTAAAATTTCTAAAAATGAAATAAATGCCTTCTATACACCTCAAACATTCACTCTATAATGGAAGATTGTTGTTTTTCGCAATATTTCTGGAAATTTGGGCTCTTTTACTAACATTAACACTTGCGCTGAGGCATCTTTTATGCTCATTTCTTGTCTTTAATGATTTATTCTGGGTTTTATTTTGTTTATTTGAAGAAAATGAACAACAATACACACCATGGAACCATTTTTGTTTGATTCGTGTCGAGTGAGATTTTCACCTATAACCCAAAGGGGGGGGTATTGGCACTTTTCATGGAAAAATGTGAAAAATTAAAATTTCTAAAAATGAAATAAATGCCTTCTATACACCTCAAACATTCACTCTATAATGGAAGATTGTTGTTTTTCGCAATATTTTTGGAAATTTGGGCTCTTTTACTAACATTAACACTTGCGCTGAGGCATCTTTTATGCTCATTTCTTGTCTTTAATGATTTATTCTGGGTTTTATTTTCTTTATTTGATGAAAATGAACAACAATACACACCATGGAAACATTTTTGTTTGATTCGTGTCGAGTGAGATTTTCACCTAGAACCCAAAGGGGGGGGTATTGGCACTTTTCATGGAAAAATGTGAAAAATTAAAATTTCTAAAAATGAAATAAATGCCTTATATACACCTCAAACATTCACTCTATAATGGAAGATTGTTGTTTTTCGCAATATTTTTGAAAATTTGGGCTCTTTTACTAACATTAACACTTGCGCTGAGGCATCTTTTATGCTCATTTCTTGTCTTTAATGATTTATTCTGGGTTTTATTTTGTTTAATTGATGAAAATGAACAACAATTCACACCATGGAAACATTTTTGTTTGATTCGTGTCGAGTGAGATTTTCACCTAGAACCCAAAGGGGGGGGTATTGGCACTTTTCATGGAAAAATGTGAAAAATTAAAATTTCTAAAAATGAAATAAATGCCTTCTATACACCTCAAACATTCACTCTATAATGGAAGATTGTTGTTTTTCGCAATATTTTTGGAAATTTGGGCTCTTTTACTAACATTAACACTTGCGCTGAGGCATCTTTTATGCTCATTTCTTGTCTTTAATGATTTTTTTGGGTTTTATTTTGTTTATTTGATGAAAATGAACAACAATACACACCATGGAAACATTTTTGTTTGATTCGTGTCGAGTGAGATTTTCACCTAGAACCCAAAGGGGGGGGTATTGGCACTTTTCATGGAAAAATGTGAAAAATTAAAATTCCTAAAAATGAAATAAATGCCTTCTATACACCTCAAACATTCACTCTATAATGGAAGATTGTTGTTTTTCGCAATATTTTTGGAAATTTGGGCTCTTTTACTAACATTAACACTTGCGCTGAGGCATCTTTTATGCTCATTTCTTGTCTTTAATGATTTATTCTGGGTTTTATTTTGTTTATTTGATGAAAATGAACAACAATACACACCATGGAAACATTTTTGTTTGATTCGTGTCGAGTGAGATTTTCACCTATAACCCAAAGGGGGGGGTATTGGCACTTTTCATGGAAAAATGTGAAAAATTAAAATTCCTAAAAATGAAATAAATGCCTTCTATACACCTCAAACATTCACTCTATTATGGAAGATTGTTGTTTTTCCCAATATTTTTGGAAATTTGGGCTCTTTTACTAACATTAACACTTGCGCTGTGGCATCTCTTATGCTCATTTCTTGTCTTTAATGATTTATTCTGGGTTTTATTTTGTTTATTTGATGAAAATGAACAACAATACACACCATGGAAACATTTTTGTTTGATTCGTGTCGAGTGAGATTTTCACCTAGACCCCAAAGGGGGGGTATTGGCACTTTTCATGGAAAAATGTGAAAAATTAAAATTCCTAAAAATGAAATAAATGCCTTCTATACACCTCAAACATTCACTCTATAATGGAAGATTGTTGTTTTTCGCAATATTTTTGGAAATTTGGGCTCTTTTACTAACATTAACACTTGCGCTGAGGCATCTTTAATGCTCATTTCTTGTCTTTAATGATTTATTCTGGGTTTTATATTGTTTACTTGAAGAAAATGAACAACAATACACACCATGAAATCATTTTTCTTTGATTCGTGTCGAGTGAGATTTTCACCTAGAACCCAAAGGGGGGGGTATTGGCACTTTTCATGGAAAAATGTGAAAAATTAAAATTTCTAAAAATGAAATAAATGCCTTCTATACACCTCAAACATTCACTCTATAATGGAAGATTGTTGTTTTTCGCAATATTTTTGGAAATTTGGGCTCTTTTACTAACATTAACACTTGAGCTGAGGCATCTTTAATGCTCATTTCTTGTCTTTAATGATTTATTCTGGGTTTTATTTTGTTTATTTGATGAAAATGAACAACAATACACACCATGGAAACATTTTTGTTTGATTCGTGTCGAGTGAGATTTTTACCTATAACCCAAAGGGAGGGGTATTGGCACTTTTCATGGAATAATGTGAAAAATTAAAATTTCTAAAAATGAAATAAATGCCTTCTATACACCTAAAACATTCACTCTATAATGGAAGATTGTTGTTTTTCGCAATATTTTTGGAAATTTGGGCTCTTTTACTAACATTAACACTTGCGCTGAGGCATCTTTTATGCTCATTTCTTGTCTTTAATGATTTATTCTGGGTTTTATTTTGTTTATTTGATGAAAATGAACAACAATACACACCATGAAAACATTTTTGTTTGATTCGTGTCGAGTGAGATTTTCACCTATAACCCAAAGGGGGGGGTATTGGCACTTTTCATGGAAAAATGTGAAAAATTAAAATTTCTAAAAATGAAATAAATGCCTTCTATACACCTCAAACATTCACTCTATTATGGAAGATTGTTGTTTTTCGCAATATTTTTGGAAATTTGGGCTCTTTTTATTAACACTTGCGCTGAGGCATCTTTTATGCTCATTTCTTGTCTTTAATGATTTATTCTGGGTTTTATTTTGTTTATTTGATGAAAATGAACAACAATACACACCATGGAAACATTTTTGTTTGATTCGTGTCGAGTGAGATTTTCACCTAGAACCCAAAGGGGGGGTATTGGCACTTTTCATGGAAAAATGTGAAAAATTAAAATTTCTAAAAATGAAATAAATGCCTTCTATACACCTCAAACATTCACTCTATAATGGAAGATTGTTGTTTTTCGCAATATTTTTGGAAATTTGGGCTCTTTTACTAACATTAACACTTGCGCTGAGGCATCTTTTATGCTCATTTCTTGTCTTTAATGATTTATTCTGGGTTTTATTTTGTTTATTTGATGAAAATGAACAACAATACACACCATGGAAACATTTTTGTTTGATTCGTGTCGAGTGAGATTTTCACCTAGAACCCAAAGGGGGGGGTATTGGCACTTTTCATGGAAAAATGTGAAAAATTAAAATTTCTAAAAATGAAATAAATGCCTTCTATACACCTCAAACATTCATTCTATAATGGAAGATTGTTGTTTTTCGCAATATTTTTGGAAATTTGGGCTCTTTTACTAACATTTACACTTGCGCTGAGGCATCTTTTATGCTCATTTCTTGTCTTTAATGATTTATTCTGGGTTTTATTTTGTTTATTTGATGAAAATGAACAACAATACACACCATGGAAACATTTTTGTTTGATTCGTGTCGAGTGAGATTTTCACCTAGAACCCAAAGGGGGGGGTATTGGCACTTTTCATGGAAAAATGTGAAAAATTAAAATTCCTAAAAATGAAATAAATGCCTTCTATACACCTCAAACATTCACTCTATTATGGAAGATTGTTGTTTTTCCCAATATTTTTGGAAATTTGGGCTCTTTTACTAACATTAACACTTGCGCTGTGGCATCTTTTATGCTCATTTCTTGTCTTTAATGATTTATTCTGGGTTTTATTTTGTTTATTTGATGAAAATGAACAACAATACACACCATGGAAACATTTTTGTTTGATTCGTGTCGAGTGAGATTTTCACCTAGACCCCAAAGGGGGGGGTATTGGCACTTTTCATGGAAAAATGTGAAAAATTAAAATTCCTAAAAATGAAATAAATGCCTTCTATACACCTAAAACATTCACTCTATAATGGAAGATTGTTGTTTTTCGCAATATTTTTGGAAATTTGGGCTCTTTTACTAACATTAACACTTGCGCTGAGGCATCTTTAATGCTCATTTCTTGTCTTTAATGATTTATTCTGGGTTTTATATAGTTTACTTGAAGAAAATGAACAACAATACACACCATGAAATCATTTTTCTTTGATTCGTGTCGAGTGAGATTTTCACCTAGAACCCAAAGGGGGGGGTATTGGCACTTTTCATGGAAAAATGTGAAAAATTAAAATTTCTTAAAATGAAATTAATGCCTTCTATACACCTCAAACATTCACTCTATAATGGAAGATTGTTGTTTTTCGCAATATTTTTGGAAATTTGGGCTCTTTTACTAACATTAACACTTGCGCTGAGGCATCTTTAATGCTCATTTCTTGTCTTTAAAGATTTATTCTGGGTCTTATTTTGTTTATTTGATGAAAATGAACAACAATACACACCATGGAAACATTTTTGTTTGATTCGTGTCGAGTGAGATTTTCACCTAGAACCCAAAGGGGGGTATTGGCACTTTTCATGGAAAAATGTGAAAAATTAAAATTTCTAAAAATGAAATAAATGCCTTCTATACACCTCAAACATTTACTCTATAATGGAAGATTGTTGTTTTTCGCAATATTTTTGGAAATTTGGGCTCTTTTACTAACATTAACACTTGCGCCGAGGCATCTTTTATGCTCATTTCTTGTCTTTAATGATTTATTCTGGGTTTTATTTTGTTTATTTGATGAAAATGAACAACAATACACACCATGGAAACATTTTTGTTTGATTCGTGTAGAGTGAGATTTTCACCTAGAACCCAAAGGGGGGGGTATTGGCACTTTTCATGGAAAAATGTGAAAAATTAAAATTCCTAAAAATGAAATAAATGCCTTCTATACACCTCAAACATTCACTCTATAATGGAAGATTGTTGTTTTTCCCAATATTTTTGGAAATTTGGGCTCTTTTACTAACATTAACACTTGCGCTGTGGCATCTTTTATGCTCATTTCTTGTCTTTAATGATTTATTCTGGGTTTTATTTTGTTTATTTGATGAAAATGAACAACAATACACACCATGGAAACATTTTTGTTTGATTCGTGTCGAGTGAGATTTTCACCTAGAACCCAAAGGGGGGGTATTGGCACTTTTCATGGAAAAATGTGAAAAATTAAAATTCCTAAAAATGAAATAAATGCCTTCTATACACCTCAAACATTCACTCTATAATGGAAGATTGTTGTTTTTCGCAATATTTTTGGAAATTTGGGCTCTTTTACTAACATTAACACTTGCGCTGAGGCATCTTTAATGCTCATTTCTTGTCTTTAATGATTTATTCTGGGTTTTATATTGTTTACTTGAAGAAAATGAACAACAATACACACAATGGAATCATTTTTCTTTGATTCGTGTCGAGTGAGATTTTCACCTAGAACCCAAAGGGGGGGGTATTGGCACTTTTCATGGAAAAATGTGAAAAATTAAAATTTCTTAAAATGAAATAAATGCCTTCTATACACCTCAAACATTCACTCTATAATGGAAGATTGTTGTTTTTCGCAATATTTTTGGAAATTTGGGCTCTTTTACTAACATTAACACTTGCGCTGAGGCATCTTTAATGCTCATTTCTTGTCTTTAATGATTTATTCTGGGTTTTATTTTGTTTATTTGATGAAAATGAACAACAATACACACCATGGAAACATTTTTGTTTGATTCGTGTCGAGTGAGAATTTCACCTATAACCCTAAGGGGGGGTATTGGCACTTTTCATGGAAAAATGTGAAAAATTAAAATTTCTAAAATGAAATAAATGCCTTCTATACACCTCAAACATTCACTCTATAATGGAAGATTGTTGTTTTTCGCAATATTTTTGGAAATTTGGGCTCTTTTACTAACATTAACACTTGCGCTGAGGCATCTTTTATGCTCATTTCTTGTCTTTAATGATTTATTCTGGGTTTTAATTTGTTTATTTGATGAAAATGAACAACAATACACACCATGGAAACATTTTTGTTTGATTCGTGTCGAGTGAGATTTTCACCTAGAACCAAAAGGGGGGGGTATTGGCACTTTTCATGGAAAAATGTGAAAAATTAAAATTTCTAAAAATGAAATAAATGCCTTCTATACACCTCAAACATTCACTCTTTAATGGAAGATTGTTGTTTTTCGCAATATTTTTGGAAATTTGGGCTCTTTTACTAACATTAACACTTGCGCTGAGGCACCTTTTATGCTCATTTCTTGTCTTTAATGATTTATTCTGGGTTTTATTTTGTTTACTTGATGAAAATGAACAACAATACACACCATGGAAACATTTTTGTTTGATTCGTGTCGAGTGAGATTTTCACCTATAACCCAAAGGGGGGGGTATTGGCCCTTTTCATGGAAAAATGTGAAAAATTAAAATTTCTAAAAATGAAATAAATGCCTTCTATACACCTCAAACATTCACTTTATAATGGAAGATTGTTGTTTTTCGCAATATTTTTGGAAATTTGGGCTCTTTTACTAACATTAACACTTGCGCTGAGGCATCTTTTATGCTCATTTCTTGTCTTTAATGATTTATTCTGGGTTTTATTTTGTTTATTTGATGAAAATGAACATTAATACACACCATCGAAACATTTTTGTTTGATTCGTGTCGAGTGAGATTTTCACCTATAACCCAAAGGGGGGGGTATTGGCACTTTTCATGGAAAAATGTGAAAAATTAAAATTTCTAAAAATGAAATAAATGCCTTCTATACACCTCAAACATTCACTCTATAATTGAAGATTGTTGTTTTTCGCAATATTTTTGGAAATTTGGGCTCTTTTACTAACATTAACACTTGCGCTGAGGCATCTTTTATGCTCATTTCTTGTCTTTAATGATTTATTCTGGGTTTTATTTTGTTTATTTGATGAAAATGAACATTAATACACACCATCGAAACATTTTTGTTTGATTCGTGTCGAGTGAGATTTTCACCTAGAACCCAAAAGGGGGGGGTATTGGCACTTTTCATGGAAAAATGTGAAAAATTAAAATTTCTAAAAATGAAATAAATGCCTTCTATACACCTCAAACATTCACTCTATAATGGAAGATTGTTGTTTTTCGCAATATTTTTGGAAATTTGGGCTCTTTTACTAACATTAACACTTGCGCTGAGGCATCTTTTATGCTCATTTCTTGTCTTTAATGATTTATTCAGGGTTTTATTTTGTTTATTTGATGAAAATGAACAACAATACACACCATGGAAACATTTTTGTTTGATTCGTGTCGAGTGAGATTTTCACCTAGAACCCAAAGGGGGGGGTATTGGCACTTTTCATGGAAAAATGTGAAAAATTAAAATTTCTAAAAATGAAATAAATGCCTTCTATACACCTCAAACATTCACTCTATAATGGAAGATTGTTGTTTTTCGCAATATTTATGGAAATTTGGGCTCTTTTACTAACATTAACACTTGCGCTGAGGCATCTTTTATGCTCATTTCTTGTCTTTAATGATTTATTCTGGGTTTTATTTTGTTTATTTGATGAAAATGAACAACAATACACACCATGGAAACATTTTTGTTTGATTCGTGTCGAGTGAGATTTTCACCTAGAACCCAAAGGGGGGGTATTGGCACTTTTCATGGAAAAATGTGAAAAATTAAAATTCCTAAAAATGAAATAAATGCCTTCTATACACCTCAAACATTCACTCTATAATGGAAGATTGTTGTTTTTCGCAATATTTTTGGAAATTTGGGCTCTTTTACTAACATTAACACTTGCGCTGTGGCATCTTTTATGCTCATTTCTTGTCTTTAATGATTTATTCTGGGTTTTATTGTTTATTTGATGAAAATGAACAACAATACACACCATGGAAACATTTTTGTTTGAATCGTGTCGAGTGAGATTTTCACCTATAACCCAAAGGGGGGGGGTATTGGCACTTTTCATGGAAAAATGTGTAAAATTAAAATTCCTAAAAATGAAATAAATGCCTTCTATACACCTCAAACATTCACTCTATTATGGAAGATTGTTGTTTTTCCCAATATTTTTGGAAATTTGGGCTCTTTTACTAACATTAACACTAGCGCTGTGGCATCTTTTATGCTCATTTCTTGTCTTTAATGATTTATTCTGGGTTTTATTTTGTTTTTTTGATGAAAATGAACAACAATACACACCATGGAAACATTTTTGTTTGATTCGTGTCGGGTGAGATTTTCACCTAGAACCCAAAGGGGGGGGTATTGGCACTTTTCATGGAAAAATGTGAAAAATTAAAATTCCTAAAAATGAAATAAATGCCTTCTATACACCTCAAACATTCACTCTATAATGGAAGATTGTTGTTTTTCGCAATATTTTTGGAAATTTGGGCTCTTTTACTAACATTAACACTTGCGCTGAGGCATCTTTAATGCTCATTTCTTGTCTTTAATGATTTATTCTGGGTTTTATATTGTTTACTTGAAGAAAATGAACAACAATACACACCATGGAATCATTTTTCTTTGATTCGTGCCGAGTGAGATTTTCACCTAGAACCCAAAGGGGGGGTATTGGCACTTTTCATGGAAAAATGTGAAAAATTAAAATTTCCAAAAATTAAATAAATGCCTTCTATACACCTCAAACATTCACTCTATAATGGAAGATTGTTGTTTTTCGCAATATTTTTGGAAATTTGGGCTCTTTTACTAACATTAACACTTGCGCTGAGGCATCTTTTATGCTCATTTCTTGTCTTTAATGATTTATTCTGGGTTTTATTTTGTTTATTTGATGAAAATGAACAACAATACACACCATGGAAACATTTTTGTTTGATTCGTGTCGAGTGAGATTTTCACCTAGAACCCAAAGGGGGGGTATTGGCACTTTTCATGGAAAAATGTGAAAAATTAAAATTTCTAAAAATGAAATAAATGCCTTCTATACACCTCAAACATTCACTCTATAATGGAAGATTGTTGTTTTTCGCAAAATTTTTGGAAATTTGGGCTCTTTTACTAACATTAACACTTGCGCTTAGGCATCTTTAATGCTCATTTCTTGTCTTTAATGATTTATTCTGGGTTTTATTTTGTTTATTTGATGAAAATGAACAACAATACACACCATGGAAACATTTTTGTTTGATTCGTGTCGAGTGAGATTTTCACCTATAACCCAAAGGGGGGGGTATTGGCACTTTTCATGGAAAATGTGAAAAATTAAAATTTCTAAAAATGAAATAAATGCCTTCTATACACCTCAAACATTCACTCTATAATGGAAGATTGTTGTTTTTCGCAATATTTTTGGAAATTTGGGCTCTTTTACTAACATTAACACTTGCGCTGAGGCATCTTTAATGCTCATTTCTTGTCTTTAATGATTTATTCTGGGTTTTATTTTGTTTATTTGATGAAAATGAACAACAATACACACCATGGAAACATTTTTGTTTGATTCGTGTCGAGTGAGATTTTCACCTATAACCCAAAGGGGGGGGTATTGGCACTTTTCATGGAAAGATGTGAAAAATTAAAATTTCTAAAAATGAAATAAATGCCTTCTATACACCTCAAACATTCACTCTATAATGGAAGATTGTTGTTTTTCGCAATATTTTTGGAAATTTGGGCTCTTTTACTAACATTAACACTTGCGCTGAGGCATCTTTTATGCTCATTTCTTGTCTTTAATGATTTATTCTGGGTTTTATTTTGTTTATTTGATGAAAATGAACAACAATACACACCATGGAAACATTTTTGTTTGATTCGTGTCGAGTGAGATTTTCACCTATAACCCAAAGGGGGGGGTATTGGCACTTTTCATGGAAAAATGTGAAAAATTAAAATTTCTAAAAATGAAATAAATGCCTTCTATACACCTCAAACATTCACTCTATAATGGAAGATTGTTGTTTTTCGCAATATTTTTGGAAATTTGGGCTCTTTTACTAACATTAACACTTGCGCTGAGGCATCTTTAATGCTCATTTCTTGTCTTTAATGATTTATTCTGGGTTTTATTTTGTTTATTTGATGAAAATGAACAACAATACACACCATGGAAACATTTTTGTTTGATTCGTGTCGAGTGAGATTTTCACCTAGAACCCAAAGGGGGGGGTATTGGCACTTTTCATGGAAAAATGTGAAAAATTAAAATTTCTAAAAATGAAATAAATGCCTTCTATACACCTCAAACATTCACTCTTTAATGGAAGATTGTTGTTTTTCGCAATATTTTTGGAAATTTGGGCTCTTTTACTAACATTAACACTTGCGCTGAGGCACCTTTTATGCTCATTTCTTGTCTTTAATGATTTATTCTGGGTTTTATTTTGTTAACTTGATGAAAATGAACAACAATACACACCATGGAAACATTTTTGTTTGATTCGTGTCGAGTGAGATTTTCACCTATAACCCAAAGGGGGGGGGTATTGGCACTTTTCATGGAAAAATGTGAAAAATTAAAATTTCTAAAAATGAAATAAATGCCTTCTATACACCTCAAACATTCACTTTATAATGGAAGATTGTTGTTTTTCGCAATATTTTTGGAAATTTGGGCTCTTTTACTAACATTAACACTTGCGCTGAGGCATCTTTTATGCTCATTTCTTGTCTTTAATGATTTATTCTGGGTTTTATTTTGTTTATTTGATGAAAATGAACATTAATACACACCATCGAAACATTTTTGTTTGATTCGTGTCGAGTGAGATTTTCACCTATAACCCAAAGGGGGGGGTATTGGCACTTTTCATGGAAAAATGTGAAAAATTAAAATTTCTAAAAATGAAATAAATGCCTTCTATACACCTCAAACATTCACTCTATAATTGAAGATTGTTGTTTTTCGCAATATTTTTGGAAATTTGGGCTCTTTTACTAACATTAACACTTGCGCTGAGGCATCTTTTATGCTCATTTCTTGTCTTTAATGATTTATTCTGGGTTTTATTTTGTTTATTTGATGAAAATGAACATTAATACACACCATCGAAACATTTTTGTTTGATTCGTGTCGAGTGAGATTTTCACCTAGAACCCAAAAGGGGGGGGTATTGGCACTTTTCATGGAAAAATGTGAAAAATTAAAATTTCTAAAAATGAAATAAATGCCTTCTATACACCTCAAACATTCACTCTATAATGGAAGATTGTTGTTTTTCGCAATATTTTTGGAAATTTGGGCTCATTTACTAACATTAACACTTGCGCTGAGGCATCTTTTATGCTCATTTCTTGTCTTTAATGATTTATTCTGGGTTTTATTTTGTTTATTTGATGAAAATGAACAACAATACACAGCATGGAAACATTTTTGTTTGATTCGTGTCGAGTGAGATTTTCACCTAGAACCCAAAGGGGGGGGTATTGGCACTTTTCATGGAAAAATGTGACAAATTAAAATTTCTAAAAATGAAATAAATGCCTTCTATACACCTCAAACATTCACTCTATAATGGAAGATTGTTGTTTTTCGCAATATTTTTGGAAATTTGGGCTCTTTTACTAACATTTACACTTGCGCTGAGGCATCTTTTATGCTCATTTCTTGTCTTTAATGATTTATTCTGGGTTTTATTTTGTTTATTTGATGAAAATGAACAACAATACACACCATGGAAACATTTTTGTTTGATTCGTGTCGAGTGAGATTTTCACCTAGAACCCAAAGGGGGGGGTATTGGCACTTTTCATGGAAAAATGTGAAAAATTAAAATTCCTAAAAATGAAATAAATGCCTTCTATACACCTCAAACATTCACTCTATAATGGAAGATTGTTGTTTTTCGCAATATTTTTGGAAATTTGGGCTCTTTTACTAACATTAACACTTGCGCTGAGGCATCTATTATGCTCATTTCTTGTCTTTAATGATTTATTCTGGGTTTTATTTTGTTTATTTGATGAAAATGAACATTAATACACACCATCGAAACATTTTTGTTTGATTCGTGTCGAGTGAGATTTTCACCTAGAACCCAAAGGGGGGGGTATTGGCACTTTTCATGGAAAAATGTGAAAAATTAAAATTTCTAAAAATGAAATAAATGCCTTCTATACACCTCAAACATTCACTCTATAATGGAAGATTGTTGTTTTTCGCAATATTTTTGGAAATTTGGGCTCTTTTACTAACATTAACACTTGCGCTGAGGCATCTTTTATGCTCATTTCTTGTCTTTAATGATTTATTCTGGGTTTTATTCTGTTTATTTGATGAAAATGAACAACAATACACACCATGGAAACATTTTTGTTTGATTCGTGTCGAGTGAGATTTTCACCTAGAACCCAAAGGGGGGGGTATTGGCACTTTTCATGGAAAAATGTGAAAAATTAAAATTTCTAAAAATGAAATAAATGCCTTCTATACACCTCAAACATTCACTCTATAATGGAAGATTGTTGTTTTTCGCAATATTTATGGAAATTTGGGCTCTTTAACTAACATTAACACTTGCGCTGAGGCATCTTTTATGCTCATTTCTTGTCTTTAATGATTTATTCTGGGTTTTATTTTGTTTATTTGATGAAAATGAACAACAATACACACCATGGAAACATTTTTGTTTGATTCGTGTCGAGTGAGATTTTCACCTAGAACCCAAAGGGGGGGGTATTGGCACTTTTCATGGAAAAATGTGAAAAATTAAAATTCCTAAAAATGAAATAAATGCCTTCTATACACCTCAAACATTCACTCTATAATGGAAGATTGTTGTTTTTCGCAATATTTTTGGAAATTTGGGCTCTTTTACTAACATTAACACTTGCGCTGTGGCATCTTTTATGCTCATTTCTTGTCTTTAATGATTTATTCTGGGTTTTATTTTGTTTATTTGATGAAAATGAACAACAATACACACCATGGAAACATTTTTGTTTGAATCGTGTCGAGTGAGATTTTCACCTATAACCCAAAGGGGGGGGGGTATTGGCACTTTTCATGGAAAAATGTGTAAAATTAAAATTCCTAAAAATGAAATAAATGCCTTCTATACACCTCAAACATTCACTCTATTATGGAAGATTGTTGTTTTTCCCAATATTTTTGGAAATTTGGGCTCTTTTACTAACATTAACACTAGCGCTGTGGCATCTTTTATGCTCATTTCTTGTCTTTAATGATTTATTCTGGGTTTTATTTTGTTTATTTGATGAAAATGAACAACAATACACACCATGGAAACATTTTTGTTTGATTCGTGTCGAGTGAGATTTTCACCTAGAACCCAAAGGGGGGGGTATTGGCACTTTTCATGGAAAAATGTGAAAAATTAAAATTTCCAAAAATTAAATAAATGCCTTCTATACACCTCAAACATTCACTCTATAATGGAAGATTGTTGTTTTTCGCAATATTTTTGGAAATTTGGGCTCTTTTACTAACATTAACACTTGCGCTGAGGCATCTTTAATGCTCATTTCTTGTCTTTAATGATTTATTCTGGGTTTTATTTTGTTTATTTGATGAAAATGAACAACAATACACACCATGGAAACATTTTTGTTTGATTCGTGTCGAGTGAGATTTTCACCTAGAACCCAAAGGGGGGGTATTGGCACTTTTCATGGAAAAATGTGAAAAATTAAAATTTCTAAAAATGAAATAAATGCCTTCTATACACCTCAAACATTCACTCTATAATGGAAGATTGTTGTTTTTCGCAAAATTTTTGGAAATTTGGGCTCTTTTACTAACATTAACACTTGCGCTTAGGCATCTTTAATGCTCATTTCTTGTCTTTAATGATTTATTCTGGGTTTTATTTTGTTTATTTGATGAAAATGAACAACAATACACACCATGGAAACATTTTTGTTTAATTCGTGTCGAGTGAGATTTTCACCTATAACCCAAAGGGGGGGGGTATTGGCACTTTTCATGGAAAAATGTGAAAAATTAAAATTTCTAAAAATGAAATAAATGCCTTCTATACACCTCAAACATTCACTCTATAATGGAAGATTGTTGTTTTTCGCAATTATTTTGGAAATTTGGGCTCTTTTACTAACATTAACACTTGCGCTGAGGCATCTTTTATGCTCATTTCTTGTCTTTAATGATTTATTCTGGGTTTTATTTTGTTTATTTGATGAAAATGAACAACAATACACACCATGGAAACATTTTTGTTTGATTCGTGTCGAGTGAGATTTTCACCTAGAACCCAAAGGGGGTATTGGCACTTTTCATGGAAAAATGTGAAAAATTAAAATTTCTAAAAATGAAATAAATGCCTTCTATACACCTCAAACATTCACTCTATAATGGAAGATTGTTGTTTTTCGCAATATTTTTGGAAATTTGGGCTCTTTTACTAACATTAACACTTGCGCTGAGGCATCTTTTATGCTCATTTCTTGTCTTTAATGATTTATTCTGGGTTTTATTTTCTTTATTTGATGAAAATGAACAACAATACACACCATGGAAACATTTTTGTTTGATTCGTGTCGAGTGAGATTTTCACCTATAACCCAAAGGGGGGGGTATTGGCACTTTTCATGGAAAGATGTGAAAAATTAAAATTTCTAAAAATGAAATAAATGCCTTCTATACACCTCAAACATTCACTCTATAATGGAAGATTGTTGTTTTTCACAATATTTTTGGAAATTTGGGCTCTTTTACTAACATTAACACTTGCGCTGAGGCATCTTTTATGCTCATTTCTTGTTTTTAATGATTTATTCTGGGTTTTATTTTGTTTATTTGATGAAAATGAACAACAATACACACCATGGAAACATTTTTGTTTGATTCGTGTCGAGTGAGATTTTCACCTAGAACCCAAAGGGGGGGGTATTGGCACTTTTCATGGAAAAATGTGAAAAATTAAAATTTCTAAAAATGAAATAAATGCCTTCTATACACCTCAAACATTCACTCTATAATGGAAGATTGTTGTTTATCGCAATATTTTTGAAAATTTGGGCTCTTTTACTAACATTAACACTTGCGCTGAGGCATCTTTTATGCTCATTTCTTGTCTTTAATGATTTATTCTGGGTTTTATTTTGTTTATTTGATGAAAATGAACAACAATTCACACCATGGAAACATTTTTGTTTGATTCGTGTCGAGTGAGATTTTCACCTAGAACCCAAAGGGGGGGGTATTGGCACTTTTCATGGAAAATGTGAAAAATTAAAATTTCTAAAAATGAAATAAATGCCTTCTATACACCTCAAACATTCACTCTATAATGGAAGATTGTTGTTTTTCGCAATATTTTTGGAAATTTGGGCTCTTTTACTAACATTAACACTTGCGCTGAGGCATCTTTTATGCTCATTTCTTGTCTTTAATGATTTATTCTGGGTTTTATTTTGTTTATTTGATGAAAATGAACAACAATACACACCATGGAAACATTTTTGTTTGATTCGTGTCGAGTGAGATTTTCACCTATAACCCAAAGGGGGGGGTATTGGCACTTTTCATGGAAAAATGTGAAAAATTAAAATTTCTAAAAATGAAATAAATGCCTTCTATACACCTCAAACGTTCACTCTATAATGGAAGATTGTTGTTTTTCGCAATATTTTTGGAAATTTGGGCTCTTTTACTAACATTAACACTTGCGCTGAGGCATCTTTTATGCTCATTTCTTGTCTTTAATGATTTATTCTGGGTTTTATTTTGTTTATTTGATGAAAATGAACAACAATACACACCATGGAAACATTTTTGTTTGATTCGTGTCGAGTGAGATTTTCACCTATAACCCAAAGGGGGGGGTATTGGCACTTTTC
The DNA here is from genome assembly GCF_022747635.1 of Hetaerina americana. Taxonomy (NCBI): domain Eukaryota; kingdom Metazoa; phylum Arthropoda; class Insecta; order Odonata; family Calopterygidae; genus Hetaerina; species Hetaerina americana. Next base: position 20,401 of record NW_027286367.1, read on the forward strand.
ATGGAAAAATGTGAAAAATTAAAATTTCTAAAAATGAAATAAATGCCTTCTATACACCTCAAACATTCACTCTATAATGGAAGATTGTTGTTTTTCGCAATATTTTTGGAAATTTGGGCTCTTTTACTAACATTAACACTTGCGCTGAGGCATCTTTAATGCTCATTTCTTGTCTTTAATGATTTATTCTGGGTTTTATTTTGTTTATTTGATGAAAATGAACAACAATACACACCATGGAAACATTTTTGTTTGATTCGTGTCGAGTGAGATTTTCACCTAGAACCCAAAGGGGGGGTATTGGCACTTTTCATGGAAAAATGTGAAAAATTAAAATTTCTAAAAATGAAATAAATGCCTTCTATACACCTCAAACATTCACTCTATAATGGAAGATTGTTGTTTTTCGCAATATTTTTGGAAATTTGGGCTCTTTTACTAACATTAACACTTGCGCTGAGGCATCTTTAATGCTCATTTCTTGTCTTTAATGATTTATTCTGGGTTTTATTTTGTTTATTTGATGAAAATGAACAACAATACACACCATGGAAACATTTTTGTTTGATTCGTGTCGAGTGAGATTTTCACCTATAACCCAAAGGGGGGGGTATTGGCACTTTTCATGGAAAAATGTGAAAAATTAAAATTTCTAAAAATGAAATAAATGCCTTCTATACACCTCAAACATTCACTCTATAATTGAAGATTGTTGTTTTTCGCAATATTTTTGGAAATTTGGGCTCTTTTACTAACATTAACACTTGCGCTGAGGCATCTTTTATGCTCATTTCTTGTCTTTAATGATTTATTCTGGGTTTTATTTTGTTTATTTGATGAAAATGAACAACAATACACACCATGGAAACATTTTTGTTTGATTCGTGTCGAGTGAGATTTTCACCTATAACCCAAAGGGGGGGGTATTGGCACTTTTCATGGAAAAATGTGAAAAATTAAAATTTCTAAAAATGAAATAAATGCCTTCTATACACCTCAAACATTCACTCTATAATGGAAGATTGTTGTTTTTCGCAATATTTTTGGAAATTTGGGCTCTTTTACTAACATTAACACTTGCGCTGAGGCATCTTTTATGCTAATTTCTTGTCTTTAATGATTTATTCTGGGTTTTATTTTGTTTACTTGATGAAAATGAACAACAATACACACCATGGAAACATTTTTGTTTGATTCGTGTCGAGTGAGATTTTCACCTATAACCCAAAGGGGGGGGTATTGGCACTTTTCATGGAAAAATGTGAAAAATTAAAATTTCTAAAAATGAAATAAATGCCTTCTATACACCTCAAACATTCACTCTATAATGGAAGATTTTTGTTTTTCGCAATATTTTTGGAAATTTGGGCTCTTTTACTAACATTAACACTTGCGCTGAGGCATCTTTTATGCTCATTTCTTGTCTTTAATGATTTATTCTGGGTTTTATTTTGTTTATTTGAAGAAAATGAACAACAATACACACCATGGAAACATTTTTGTTTGATTCGTGTCGAGTGAGATTTTCACCTATAACCCAAAGGGGGGGGTATTGGCACTTTTCATGGAAAAATGGGAAAAATTAAAATTTCTAAAAATGAAATAAATGCCTTCTATACACCTCAAACATTCACTCTATAATGGAAGATTGTTGTTTTTCGCAATATTTTTGGAAATTTGGGCTCTTTTACTAACATTAACACTTGCGCTGAGGCATCTTTAATGCTCATTTCTTGTCTTTAATGATTTATTCTGGGTTTTATTTTGTTTATTTGATGAAAATGAACAACAATACACACCATGGAAACATTTATGTTTGATTCGTGTCGAGTGAGATTTTCACCTAGAACCCAAAGGGGGGGTATTGGCACTTTTCATGGAAAAATGTGAAAAATTAAAATTTCTAAAAATGAAATAAATGCCTTCTATACACCTCAAACATTCACTCTATAATGGAAGATTGTTGTTTTTCGCAATATTTTTGGAAATTTGGGCTCTTTTACTAACATTAACACTTGCGCTGAGGCATCTTTTATGCTCATTTCTTGTCTTTAATGATTTATTCTGGGTTTTATTTTGTTTATTTGATGAAAATGAACATTAATACACACCATCGAAACATTTTTGTTTGATTCGTGTCGAGTGAGATTTTCACCTATAACCCAAAAGGGGGGGGTATTGGCACTTTTCATGGAAAAATGTGAAAAATTAAAATTTCTAAAAATGAAATAAATGCCTTCTATACACCTCAAACATTCACTCTATAATGGAAGATTGTTGTTTTTCGCAATATTTTTGGAAATTTGGGCTCTTTTACTAACATTAACACTTGCGCTGAGGCATCTTTTATGCTCATTTCTTGTCTTTAATGATTTATTCTGGGTTTTATTTTGTTTATTTGATGAAAATGAACAACAATACACACCATGGAAACATTTTTGTTTGATTCGTGTCGAGTGAGATTTTCACCTAGAACCCAAAGGGGGGGGTATTGGCACTTTTCATGGAAAAATGTGAAAAATTAAAATTTCTAAAAATGAAATAAATGCCTTCTATACACCTCAAACATTCACTCTATAATGGAAGATTGTTGTTTTTCGCAATATTTTTGGAAATTTGGGCTCTTTTACTAACATTAACACTTGCGCTGAGGCATCTTTTATGCTCATTTCTTGTCTTTAATGATTTATTCTGGGTTTTATTTTGTTTATTTGATGAAAATGGACAACAATACACACCATGGAAACATTTTTGTTTGATTCGTGTCGAGTGAGATTTTCACCTATAACCCAAAGGGGGGGGTATTGGCACTTTTCATGGAAAAATGTGAAAAATTAAAATTTCTAAAAATGAAATAAATGCCTTCTATACACCTCAAACATTCACTCTATAATGGAAGATTGTTGTTTTTCGCAATATTTTTGGAAATTTGGGCTCTTTTACTAACATTAACACTTGCGCTGAGGCATCTTTTATGCTCATTTCTTGTCTTTAATGATTTATTCTGGGTTTTATTTTGTTTATTTGATGAAAATGAACAACAATACATACCATGGAAACATTTTTGTTTGATTCGTGTCGAGTGAGATTTTCCCCTATAACCCAAAGGGGGGGGTATTGGCCCTTTTCATGGAAAAATGTGAAAAATTAAAATTTCTAAAAATGAAATAAATGCCTTCTATACACCTCAAACATTCACTCTATAATGGAAGATTGTTGTTTTTCGCAATATTTTTGGAAATTTGGGCTCTTTTACTAACATTAACACTTGCGCTGAGGCATCTTTTATGCTCATTTCTTGTCTTTAATGATTTATTCTGGGTTTTATTTTGTTAATATGATGAAAATGAACGACAATACACACCATGGAAACATTTTTGTTTGATTCGTGTCGAGTGAGATTTTCACCTATAACCCAAAGGGGGGGGTATTGGCACTTTTCATGGAAAAATGTGAAAAATTAAAATTTCTAAAAATGAAATAAATGCCTTCTATACACCTCAAACATTCACTCTGTAATGGAAGATTGTTGTTTTTCGCAATATTTTTGGAAATTTGGGCTCATTTATTAACATTAACACTTGCGCTGAGGCATCTTTTATGCTCATTTCTTGTCTTTAATGATTTATTCTGGGTTTTATTTTGTTTATTTTATGAAAATGAACAACAATACACACCATGGAAACATTTTTGTTTGATTCGCGTCGAGTGAGGTTTTCACCTAGAACCACAAGGGGGGGTATTGGCACTTTTCATGGAAAAATGTGAAAAATTAAAATTTCTAAAAATGAAATAAATGCCTTCTATACACCTCAAACATTCACTCTATAATGGAAGATTGTTGTTTTTCGCAATATTTTTGGAAATTTGGGCTCTTTTACTAACATTAACACTTGCGCTGAGGCATCTTTTATGCTCATTTCTTGTCTTTAATGATTTATTCTGGGTTTTATTTTGTTTATTTGATGAAAATGAACAACAATACACACCATGGAAACATTTTTGTTTGATTCGTGTCGAGTGAGATTTTCACCTAGAACCCAAAGGGGGGGTATTGGCACTTTTCATGGAAAAATGTGAAAAATTAAAATTTCTAAAAATGAAATAAATGCCTTCTATACACCTCAAATATTCACTCTATAATGGAAGATTGTTGTTTTTCGCAATATTTTTGGAAATTTGGGCTCTTTTACTAACATTAACACTTGCGCTGAGGCATCTTTTATGCTCATTTCTTGTCTTTAATGATTTATTCTGGGTTTTATTTTGTTAATATGATGAAAATGAACGACAATACACACCATGGAAACATTTTTGTTTGATTCGTGTCGAGTGAGATTTTCACCTATAACCCAAAGGGGGGGGTATTGGCACTTTTCATGGAAAAATGTGAAAAATTAAAATTTCTAAAAATGAAATAAATGCCTTCTATACACCTCAAACATTCACTCTATAATGGAAGATTGTTGTTTTTCGCAATATTTTTGGAAATTTGGGCTCATTTATTAACATTAACACTTGCGCTGAGGCATCTTTTATGCTCATTTCTTGTCTTTAATGATTTATTCTGGGTTTTATTTTGTTTATTTTATGAAAATGAACAACAATACACACCATGGAAACATTTTTGTTTGATTCGTGTCGAGTGAGATTTTCACCTAGAACCCAAAGGGGGGGGTATTGGCACTTTTCATAGGAAAAATGTGAAAAATTAAAATTTCTAAAAATGAAATAAATGCCTTCTATACACCTCAAACATTCACTCTATAATGGAAGATTGTTGTTTTTCGCAATATTTTTGGAAATTTGGGCTCTTTTACTAACATTAACACTTGCGCTGAGGCATCTTTTATGCTCATTTCTTGTCTTTAATGATTTATTCTGGGTTTTATTTTGTTTATTTGATGAAAATGAACAACAATACACACCATGGAAACATTTTTGTTTGATTCGTGTCGAGTGAGATTTTCACCTATAACCCAAAGGGGGGGTATTGGCACTTTTCATGGAAAAATGTGAAAAATTAAAATTTCTAAAAATGAAATAAATGCCTTCTATACACCTCAAACATTCACTCTATAATGGAAGATTGTTGTTTTTCGCAATATTTTTGGAAATTTGGGCTCTTTTACTAACATTAACACTTGCGCTGAGGCATCTTTTATGCTCATTTCTTGTCTTTAATGATTTATTCTGGGTTTTATTTTGTTTATTTGATGAAAATGAACAACAATACACACCATGGAAACATTTTTGTTTGATTCGTGTCGAGTGAGATTTTCACCTAGAACCCAAAGGGGGGGTATTGGCACTTTTCATGGAAAAATGTGAAAAATTAAAATTTCTAAAAATGAAATAAATGCCTTCTATACACCTCAAACATTCACTCTATAATGGAAGATTGTTGTTTTTCGCAATATTTTTGGAAATTTGGGCTCTTTTACTAACATTAACACTTGCGCTGAGGCATCTTTTATGCTCATTTCTTGTCTTTAATGATTTATTCTGGGTTTTATTTTGTTAATATGATGAAAATGAACGACAATACACACCATGGAAACATTTTTGTTTGATTCGTGTCGAGTGAGATTTTCACCTATAACCCAAAGGGGGGGGTATTGGCACTTTTCATGGAAAAATGTGAAAAATTAAAATTTCTAAAAATGAAATAAATGCCTTCTATACACCTCAAACATTCACTCTATAATGGAAGATTGTTGTTTTTCGCAATATTTTTGGAAATTTGGGCTCATTTATTAACATTAACACTTGCGCTGAGGCATCTTTTATGCTCATTTCTTGTCTTTAATGATTTATTCTGGGTTTTATTTTGTTTATTTGATGAAAATGAACAACAATACACACCATGGAAACATTTTTGTTTGATTCGTGTCAAGTGAGATTTTCACCTAGAACCCAAAGGGGGGGGGGGGGTATTGGCACTTTTCATAGGAAAAATGTGAAAAATTATAATTTCTAAAATGAAATAAATGCCTTCTATACACCTCAAACATTCACTCTATAATGGAAGATTGTTGTTTTTCGCAATATTTTTGGAAATTTGGGCTCTTTTACTAACATTAACACTTGCGCTGAGGCATCTTTTATGCTCATTTCTTGTCTTTAATGATTTATTCTGGGTTTTATTTTGTTTCATTTGATGAAAATGAACAACAATACACACCATGGAAACATTTTTGTTTGATTCGTGTCGAGTGAGATTTTCACCTATAACCCAAAGGGGGGGTATTGGCACTTTTCATGGAAAAAATTGAAAAATTAAAATTTCTAAAAATGAAATAAATGCCTTCTATACACCTCAAACATTCACTCTATAATGGAAGATTGTTGTTTTTCGCAATATTTTTGAAAATTTGGGCTCTTTTACTAACATTAACACTTGCGCTGAGGCATCTTTTATGCTCATTTCTTGTCTTTAATGATTTATTCTGGGTTTTATTTTGTTTATTTGATGAAAATGAACAACAATACACACCATGGAAACATTTTTGTTTGATTCGCGTCGAGTGAGGTTTTCACCTAGAACCACAAGGGGGGGGTAATGGCACTTTTCATGGAAAAATGTGAAAAATTAAAATTTCTAAAAATGAAATAAATGCCTTCTATACACCTGAAACATTCACTCTATAATGGAAGATTGTTGTTTTTCGCAATATTTTTGGAAATTTGGGCTCTTTTACTAACATTAACACTTGCGCTGAGGCATCTTTAATGCTCATTTCTTGTCTCTAATGATTTATTCTGGGTTTTATTTTGTTTATTTGATGAAAATGAACAACAATACACACCATGGAAACATTTTTGTTTGATTCGTGTCGAGTGAGATTTTCACCTATAACCCAAAGGGGGGGGTATTGGCACTTTTCATGGAAAAATGTGAAAAATTAAAATTTCTAAAAATGAAATAAATGCCTTCTATACACCTCAAACATTCACTCTATAATGGAAGATTGTTGTTTTTCGCAATATTTTTGGAAATTTGGGCTCTTTTACTAACATTAACCCTTGCGCTGAGGCATCTTTTATGCTCATTTCTTGTCTTTAATGATTTATTCTGGGTTTTATTTTGTTTATTTGATGAAAATGAACAACAATACATACCATGGAAACATTTTTGTTTGATTCGTGTCCGGTGAGATTTTCACCTATAACCCAAAGGGGGGGGGTATTGGCAATTTTCATGGAAAAATGTGAAAAATTAAAATTTCTAAAAATGAAATAAATGCCTTCTATACACCTCAAACATTCACTCTATAATGGAGGATTGTTGTTTTTCGCAATATTTTTGGAAATTTGGGCTCTTTTACTAACATTAACACTTGCGCTGAGGCATCTTTTATGCTCATTTCTTGTCTTTAATGATTTATTCTGGGTTTTATTTTGTTTATTTGATGAAAATGAACAACAATACACACCATGGAAACATTTTTTTTTGATTCGTGTCGAGTGAGATTTTCACCTATAACCCAAAGGGGGGGGGTATTGGCACTTTTCATGGAAAAATGTGAAAAATTAAAATTTCTAAAAATGAAATAAATGCCTTCTATACACCTCAAACATTCACTCTATAATGGAAGATTGTTGTTTTTCGCAATATTTTTGGAAATTTGGGCTCATTTACTAACATTAACACTTGCGCTGAGGCATCTTTTATGCTCATTTCTTGTCTTTAATGATTTATTCTGGGTTTTATTTTGTTTATTTGATGAAAATGAACAACAATACACACCATGGAAACATTTTTGTTTGATTCGTGTCGAGTGAGATTTTCACCTAGAACCCAAAGGGGGGGGGTATTGGCACTTTTCATGGAAAAATGTGAAAAATTAAAATTTCTAAAAATGAAATAAATGCCTTCTATACACCTCAAACATTCACTCTATAATGGAATATTGTTGTTTTTTGCAATATTTTTGGAAATTTGGCTCTTTTACTAACATTAACACTTGCGCTGAGGCATCTTTTATGCTCATTTCTTGTCTTTAATGAATTATTCTTGGTTTTATTTTGTTTATTTGATGAAAATGAACAACAATACACACAATGAAAACATTTTTGTTTGATTCGTGTCGAGTGAGATTTTCACCTAGAACCCAAAGGGGGGGGTATTGGCACTTTTCATGGAAAAATGTGAAAAATTAAAATTCCTAAAAATGAAATAAATGCCTTCTATACACCTCAAACATTCACTCTATAATGGAAGATTGTTGTTTTTCGCAATATTTTTGGAAATTTGGGCTCTTTTACTAACATTAACACTTGCGCTGAGGCATCTTTTATGCTCATTTCTTGTCTTTAATGATTTATTCTGGGTTTTATTTTGTTTATTTGATGAAAATGAACAACAA
>NW_027286368.1:0-28764 GCF_022747635.1 Hetaerina americana
TTTTCTTTGATTCGTGTCGAGTGAGATTTTCACCTAGAACCCAAAGGGGGGGGTATTGGCACTTTTCATGGAAAAATGTGAAAAATTAAAATTTCTAAAAATGAAATAAATGCCTTCTATACACCTCAAACATTCACTCTATTATGGAAGATTGTTGTTTTTCGCAATATTTTTGGAAATTTGGGCTCTTTTACTAACATTAACACTTGCGCTGAGGCATCTTTTATGCTCATTTCTTGTCTTTAATGATTTATTCTGGGTTTTATTTTGTTTATTTGATGAAAATGAACAACAATACACACCATGGAAACATTTTTGTTTGATTCCTTTCGGGAGAGATTTTCACCTATAACCCAAAGGGGGGGGTATTGGCACTTTTCATGGAAAAATGTGAAAAATTAAAATTTCTAAAAATGAAATAAATGCCTTCTATACACCTCAAACATTCACTCTATTATGGAAGATTGTTGTTTTTAGCAATGTTTTGGGAAATTTGGGCTCTTTTACTAACATAAACACTTGCGCTGAGGCATCTTTTATGCTCATTTCTTGTATTTAATGATTTATTCTGGGTTTTCTTTTGTTTATTTGATGAAAATAAACAACAATACACAGCATGGAAACATTTTTGTTTGATTCGTGTCGAGTGAGATTTTCACCTAGAACCCAAAGGGGGGGGTATTGGCACTTTTCATGGAAAAATGTGAAAAATTAAAATTTCTAAAAATGAAATAAATGCCTTCTATACACCTCAAACATTCACTCTATAATGGAAGATTGTTGTTTTTCGCAATATTTTTGGAAATTTGGGCTCTTTTACTAACATTAACACTTGCGCTGAGGCATCTTTTATGCTCATTTCTTGTCTTTAATGATTTATTCTGGGTTTTATATTGTTTACTTGAAGAAAATGAACAACAATACACACCATGGAATCATTTTTCTTTGATTCGTGTCGAGTGAGATTTTCACCTAGAACCCAAAGGGGGGGTATTGGCACTTTTCATGGAAAAATGTGAAAAATTAAAATTTCTAAAAATGAAATAAATGCCTTCTATACACCTCAAACATTCACTCTATAATGGAAGATTGTTGTTTTTCGCAATATTTTTGGAAATTTGGGCTCTTTTACTAACATTAACACTTGCGCTGAGGCATCTTTTATGCTCATTTCTTGTCTTTAATGATTTATTCTGGTTTTATTTTGTTTATTTGATGAAAATGAACAACAATACACAGCATGGAAACATTTTTGTTTGATTCGTGTCGAGTGAGATTTTCACCTAGAACCCAAAGGGGGGGGTATTGGCACTTTTCATGGAAAAATGTGAAAAATTAAAATTTCTAAAAATGAAATAAATGCCTTCTATACACCTCAAACATTCACTCTATAATGGAAGATTGTTGTTTTTCGCAATATTTTTGGAAATTTGGGCTCTTTTACTAACATTAACACTTGCGCTGAGGCATCTTTTATGCTCATTTATTGTTTTAAATGATTTATTCTGGGTTTTATATTGTTTACTTGAAGAAAATGAACAACAATACACACCATGGAATCATTTTTCTTTGATTCGTGTCGAGTGAGATTTTCACCTAGAACCCAAAGGGGGGGGTATTGGCACTTTTCATGGAAAAATGTGAAAAATTAAAATTCCTAAAAATGAAATAAATGCCTTCTATACACCTCAAACATTCACTCTATAATGGAAGATTGTTGTTTTTCGCAATATTTTTGGAAATTTGGGCTCTTTTACTAACATTAACACTTGCGCTGAGGCATCTTTTATGCTCATTTCTTGTCTTTAATGATTTATTCTGGGTTTTATTTTGTTTATTTGATGAAAATGAACAACAATACACACCATGAAAACATTTTTGTTTGATTCGTGTCGAGTGAGATTTTCACCTATAACCTAAAGGGGGGGTATTGGCACTTTTCATGGAAAATGTGAAAAATTAAAATTTCTAAAAATGAAATAAATGCCTTCTATACACCTCAAACATTCACTCTATTATGGAAGATTGTTGTTTTTCGCAATATTTTTGGAAATTTGGGCTCTTTTACTAACATTAACACTTGCGCTGAGGCATCTTTTATGCTCATTTCTTGTCTTTAATGATTTATTCTGGGTTTTATTTTGTTTATTTGATGAAAATGAACAACAATACACACCATGGAAACATTTTTGTTTGATTCGTGTCGAGTGAGATTTTCACCTAGAACCCAAAGGGGGGGGTATTGGCACTTTTCATGGAAAAATGTGAAAAATTAAAATTTCTAAAAATGAAATAAATGCCTTCTATACACCTCAAACATTCACTCTATAATGGAAGATTGTTGTTTTTCGCAATATTTTTGGAAATTTGGGCTCTTTTACTAACATTAACACTTGCGCTGAGGCATCTTTTATGCTCATTTCTTGTCTTTAATGATTTATTTTGGGTTTTATATTGTTTACTTGAAGAAAATGAACAACAATACACACCATGGAATCATTTTTCTTTGATTCGTGTCGAGTGACATTTTCACCTAGAACCCAAAGGGGGGAGTATTGGCACTTTTCATGGAAAAATGTGAAAAATTAAATTCCTAAAAATGAAATAAATGCCTTCTATACACCTCAAACATTCACTCTATAATGGAAGATTGTTGTTTTTCGCAATATTTTTGGAAATTTGGGCTCTTTTACTAACATTAACACTTGCGCTGAGGCATCTTTTATGCTCATTTCTTGTCTTTAATGATTTATTCTGGGTTTTATATTGTTTACTTGAAGAAAATGAACAACAATACACACCATGGAATCATTTTTCTTTGATTCGTGTCGAGTGAGATTTTCACCTAGAACCCAAAAGGGGGGGGGTATTGGCACTTTTCATGGAAAAATGTGAAAAATTAAATTTCTAAAATGAAATAAATGCCTTCTATACACCTCAAACATTCACTCTACAATGGAAGATTGTTGTTTTTCGCAATATTTTGGAAATTTGGGCTCTTTTACTAACATTAACACTTGCGCTGAGGCATCTTTTATGCTCATTTCTTGTCTTTAATGATTTATTCTGGGTTTTATACTGTTTACTTGAAGAAAATGAACAACAATACATACCATGGAATCATTTTTCTTTGATTCGTGTCGAGTGAGATTTTCACCTAGAACCCAAAAGGGGGGGTATTGGCACTTTTCATGGAAAAATGTGAAAAATTAAAATTTCTAAAAATGAAATAAATGCCTTCTATACACCTCAAACATTCACTCTATAATGGAAGATTGTTGTTTTTCGCAATATTTTTGGAAATTTGGGCTCTTTTACTAACATTAACACTTGCGCTGAGGCATCTTTTATGCTCATTTCTTGTCTTTAATGATTTATTCTGGGTTTTATATTGTTTACTTGAAGAAAATGAACAACAATACACACCATGGAATCATTTTTCTTTGATTCGCGTCGAGCGAGATTTTCACCTAGAACCCAAAGGGGGGGGTATTGGCACTTTTCATGGAAAAATGTGAAAAATTAAAATTCCTAAAAATGAAATAAATGCCTTCTATACACCTCAAACATTCACTCTATAATGGAAGATTGTTGTTTTTCGCAATATTTTTGGAAATTTGGGCTCTTTTACTAACATTAACACTTGCGCTGAGGCATCTTTTATGCTCATTTCTTGTCTTTAATGATTTATTCTGGGTTTTATATTGTTTACTTGAAGAAAATGAACAACAATACACACCATGGAATCATTTTTCTTTGATTCGTGTCGAGTGAGATTTTCACCTAGAACCCAAAGGGGGGGGTATTGGCACTTTTCATGGAAAAATGTGAAAAATTAAAATTTCTAAAAATGAAATAAATGCCTTCTATACACCTCAAACATTCACTCTATAATGGAAGATTGTTGTTTTTCGCAATATTTTTGGAAATTTGGGCTCTTTTACTAACATTAACACTTGCGCTGAGGCATCTTTTATGCTCATTTCTTGTCTTTAATGATTTATTCTGGGTTTTATTTTGTTTATTTGATGAAAATGAACAACAATACACAGCATGGAAACATTTTTGTTTGATTCGTGTCGAGTGAGATTTTCACCTAGAACCCAAAGGGGGGGTATTGGCACTTTTCATGGAAAAATGTGAAAAATTAAAATTTCTAAAAATGAAATAAATGCCTTCTATACACCTCAAACATTCACTCTATAATGGAAGATTGTTGTTTTTCGCAATATTTTTGGAAATTTGGGCTCTTTTACTAACATTAACACTTGCGCTGAGGCATCTTTTATGCTCATTTCTTGTCTTTAATGATTTATTCTGGGTTTTATATTGTTTACTTGAAGAAAATGAACAACAATACACACCATGGAATCATTTTTCTTTGATTCGTGTCGAGTGAGATTTTCACCTATAACCCAAAGGGGGGGGTATTGGCACTTTTCATGGAAAAATGTGAAAAATTAAAATTTCTAAAAATGAAATAAATGCCTTCTATACACCTCAAACATTCACTCTATTATGGAAGATTGTTGTTTTTCGCAATATTTTTGGAAATTTGGGCTCTTTTACTAACATTAACACTTTCGCTGAGGCATCTTTTATGCTCATTTCTTGTCTTTAATGATTTATTCTGGGTTTTATTTTGTTTATTAGATGAAAATGAACAACAATACACACCATGGAAACATTTTTGTTTGATTCGTGTCGAGTGAGATTTTCACCTAGAACCCAAAGGGGGGGGTATTGGCACTTTTCATGGAAAAATGTGAAAAATTAAAATTTCTAAAAATGAAATAAATGCCTTCTATACACCTCAAACATTCACTCTATAATGGAAGATTGTTGTTTTTCGCAATATTTTTGGAAATTTGGGCTCTTTTACTAACATTAACACTTGCGCTGAGGCATCTTTTATGCTCATTTCTTGTCTTTAATGATTTATTCTGGGTTTTATATTGTTTACTTGAAGAAAATGAACAACAATACACACCATGGAATCATTTTTCTTTGATTCGTGTCGAGTGAGATTTTCACCTAGAACCCAAAGGGGGGGGTATTGGCACTTTTCATGGAAAAATGTGAAAAATTAAAATTCCTAAAAATGAAATAAATGCCTTCTATACACCTCAAACATTCACTCTATAATGGAAGATTGTTGTTTTTCGCAATATTTTTGGAAATTTGGGCTCTTTTACTAACATTAACACTTGCGCTGAGGCATCTTTTATGCTCATTTCTTGTCTTTAATGATTTATTCTGGGTTTTATATTGTTTACTTGAAGAAAATGAACAACAATACACACCATGGAATCATTTTTCTTTGATTCGTGTCGAGTGAGATTTTCACCTAGAACCCAAAGGGGGGGGTATTGGCACTTTTCATGGAAAAATGTGAAAAATTAAAATTTCTAAAAATGAAATAAATGCCTTCTATACACCTCAAACATTCACTCTATTATGGAAGATTGTTGTTTTTCGCAATGTTTTGGGAAATTTGGGCTCTTTTACTAACATAAACACTTGCGCTGAGGCATCTTTTATGCTCATTTCTTGTATTTAATGATTTATTCTGGGTTTTCTTTTGTTTATTTGATGAAAATAAACAACAATACACAGCATGGAAACATTTTTGTTTGATTCGTGTCGAGTGAGATTTTCACCTAGAACCCAAAGGGGGGGGTATTGGCACTTTTCATGGAAAAATGTGAAAAATTAAAATTTCTAAAAATGAAATAAATGCCTTCTATACACCTCAAACATTCACTCTATAATGGAAGATTGTTGTTTTTCGCAATATTTTTGGAAATTTGGGCTCTTTTACTAACATTAACACTTGCGCTGAGGCATCTTTTATGCTCATTTCTTGTCTTTAATGATTTATTCTGGGTTTTATATTGTTTACTTGAAGAAAATGAACAACAATACACACCATGGAATCATTTTTCTTTGATTCGTGTCGAGTGAGATTTTCACCTAGAACCCAAAGGGGGGGTATTGGCACTTTTCATGGAAAAATGTGAAAAATTAAAATTTCTAAAAATGAAATAAATGCCTTCTATACACCTCAAACATTCACTCTATAATGGAAGATTGTTGTTTTTCGCAATATTTTTGGAAATTTGGGCTCTTTTACTAACATTAACACTTGCGCTGAGGCATCTTTTATGCTCATTTCTTGTCTTTAATGATTTATTCTGGGTTTTATTTTGTTTATTTGATGAAAATGAACAACAATACACAGCAAGGAAACATTTTTGTTTGATTCGTGTCGAGTGAGATTTTCACCTAGAACCCAAAGGGGGGGGTATTGGCACTTTTCATGGAAAAATGTGAAAAATTAAAATTTCTAAAAATGAAATAAATGCCTTCTATACACCTCAAACATTCACTCTATAATGGAAGATTGTTGTTTTTCGCAATATTTTTGGAAATTTGGGCTCTTTTACTAACATTAACACTTGCGCTGAGGCATCTTTTATGCTCATTTATTGTTTTAAATGATTTATTCTGGGTTTTATATTGTTTACTTGAAGAAAATGAACAACAATACACACCATGGAATCATTTTTCTTTGATTCGTGTCGAGTGAGATTTTCACCTAGAACCCAAAGGGGGGGGTATTGGCACTTTTCATGGAAAAATGTGAAAAATTAAAATTCCTAAAAATGAAATAAATGCCTTCTATACACCTCAAACATTCACTCTATAATGGAAGATTGTTGTTTTTCGCAATATTTTTGGAAATTTGGGCTCTTTTACTAACATTAACACTTGCGCTGAGGCATCTTTTATGCTCATTTCTTGTCTTTAATGATTTATTCTGGGTTTTATATTGTTTACTTGAAGAAAATGAACAACAATACACACCATGGAATCATTTTTCTTTGATTCGTGTCGAGTGGGATTTTCACCTAGAACCCAAAGGGGGGGGTATTGGCACTTTTCATGGAAAAATGTGAAAAATTAAAATTTCTAAAAATGAAATAAATGCCTTCTATACACCTCAAACATTCACTCTATAATGGAAGATTGTTGTTTTTCGCAATATTTTTGGAAATTTGGGCTCTTTTACTAACATTAACACTTGCGCTGAGGCATCTTTTATGCTCATTTCTTGTCTTTAATGATTTATTCTGGGTTTTATTTTGTTTATTTGATGAAAATGAACAACAATACACAGCATGGAAACATTTTTGTTTGATTCGTGTCGAGTGAGATTTTCACCTAGAACCCAAAGGGGGGGGTATTGGCACTTTTCATGGAAAAATGTGAAAAATTAAAATTTCTAAAAATGAAATAAATGCCTTCTATACACCTCAAACATTCACTCTATAATGGAAGATTGTTGTTTTTCGCAATATTTTTGGAAATTTGGGCTCTTTTACTAACATTAACACTTGCGCTGAGGCATCTTTTATGCTCATTTCTTGTCTTTAATGATTTATTCTGGGTTTTATTTTGTTTATTTGATGAAAATGAACATTAATACACACCATGAAAACATTTTTGTTTGATTCGTGTCGAGTGAGATTTTCACCTATAACCCAAAGGGGGGGGTATTGGCA
The DNA here is from genome assembly GCF_022747635.1 of Hetaerina americana. Classification (NCBI taxonomy): domain Eukaryota; kingdom Metazoa; phylum Arthropoda; class Insecta; order Odonata; family Calopterygidae; genus Hetaerina; species Hetaerina americana. The sequence continues at coordinate 7,566 of NW_027286368.1, forward strand.
CTTTTCATGGAAAAATGTGAAAAAATAAAAATTTCTAAAAATGAAATAAATGCCTTCTATACACCTCAAACATTCACTCTATTATGGAAGATTGTTGTTTTTCGCAATATTTTTGGAAATTTGGGCTCTTTTACTAACATTAACACTTGCGCTGAGGCATCTTTTATGCTCATTTCTTGTCTTTAATGATTTATTCTGGGTTTTATTTTGTTTATTTGATGAAAATGAACATTAATACACACCATCGAAACATTTTTGTTTGATTCGTGTCCAGTGAGATTTTCACCTAGAACCCAAAAGGGGGGGTATTGGCACTTTTCATGGAAAAATGTGAAAAATTAAAATTTCTAAAAATGAAATAAATGCCTTCTATACACCTCAAACATTCACTCTATAATGGAAGATTGTTGTTTTTCGCAATATTTTTGGAAATTTGGGCTCTTTTACTAACATTAACACTTGCGCTGAGGCATCTTTTATGCTCATTTCTTGTCTTTAATGATTTATTCTGGGTTTTATTTTGTTTATTTGATGAAAATGAACAACAATACACAGCATGGAAACATTTTTCTTTGATTCGTGTCGAGTGAGATTTTCACCTAGAACCCAAAGGGGGGGGTATTGGCACTTTTCATGGAAAAATGTGAAAAATTAAAATTTCTAAAAATGAAATAAATGCCTTCTATACACCTCAAACATTCACTCTATAATGGAAGATTGTTGTTTTTCGCAATATTTTTGGAAATTTGGGCTCTTTTACTAACATTAACACTTGCGCTGAGGCATCTTTTATGCTCATTTCTTGTCTTTAATGATTTATTCTGGGTTTTATATTGTTTACTTGAAGAAAATGAACAACAATACACACCATGGAATCATTTTTCTTTGATTCGTGTCGAGTGAGATTTTCACCTAGAACCCAAAGGGGGGGGTATTGGCACTTTTCATGGAAAAATGTGAAAAATTAAAATTCCTAAAAATGAAATAAATGCCTTCTATACACCTCAAACATTCACTCTATAATGGAAGATTGTTATTTTTCGCAATATTTTTGGAAATTTGGGCTCTTTTACTAACATTAACACTTGCGCTGAGGCATCTTTTATGCTCATTTCTTGTCTTTAATGATTTATTCTGGGTTTTATATTGTTTACTTGAAGAAAATGAACAACAATACACACCATGGAAACATTTTTGTTTGATTCGTGTCGAGAGAGATTTTCACCTATAACCCAAAGGGGGGGGTATTGGCACTTTTCATGGAAAAATGTGAAAAATTAAAATTTCTAAAAATGAAATAAATGCCTTCTATACACCTCAAACATTCACTCTATTATGGAAGATTGTTGTTTTTCGCAATATTTTGGGAAATTTGGGCTCTTTTACTAACATAAACACTTGCGCTGAGGCATCTTTTATGCTCATTTCTTGTATTTAATGATTTATTCTGGGTTTTATTTTGTTTATTTGATGAAAATGAACAACAATACACAGCATGGAAACATTTTTGTTTGATTCGTGTCGAGTGAGATTTTCACCTAGAACCCAAAGGGGGGGGTATTGGCACTTTTCATGGAAAAATGTGAAAAATTAAAATTCCTAAAAATGAATTAATGCCTTCTATACACCTCAAACATTCACTCTATAATGGAAGATTGTTGTTTTTCGCAATATTTTTGGAAATTTGGGCTCTTTTACTAACATTAACACTTGCGCTGAGGCATCTTTTATGCTCATTTCTTGTCTTTAATGATTTATTCTGGGTTTTATATTGTTTACTTGAAGAAAATGAACAACAATACACACCATTGAATCATTTTTCTTTGATTCGTGTCGAGTGAGATTTTCACCTAGAACCCAAAGGGGGGGGTATTGGCACTTTTCATGGAAAAATGTGAAAAATTAAAATTTCTAAAAATGAAATAAATGCCTTCTATACACCTCCAACATTCACTCTATAATGGAAGATTGTTGTTTTTCGCAATATTTTTGGAAATTTGGGCTCTTTTACTAACATTAACACTTGCGCTGAGGCATCTTTTATGCTCATTTCTTGTCTTTAATGATTTATTCTGGGTTTTATTTTGTTTATTTGATGAAAATGAACAACAATACACAGCATGGAAACATTTTTGTTTGATTCGTGTCGAGTGAGATTTTCACCTAGAACCCAAAGGGGGGGTATTGGCACTTTTCATGGAAAAATGTGAAAAATTAAAATTTCTAAAAATGAAATAAATGCCTTCTATACACCTCAAACATTCACTCTATAATGGAAGATTGTTGTTTTTCGCAATATTTTTGGAAATTTGGGCTCTTTTACTAACATTAACACTTGCGCTGAGGCATCTTTTATGCTCATTTATTGTTTTAAATGATTTATTCTGGGTTTTATATTGTTTACTTGAAGAAAATGAACAACAATACACACCATGGAATCATTTTTCTTTGATTCGTGTCGAGTGAGATTTTCACCTAGAACCCAAAGGGGGGGGTATTGGCACTTTTCATGGAAAAATGTGAAAAATTAAAATTCCTAAAAATGAAATAAATGCCTTCTATACACCTCAAACATTCACTCTATAATGGAAGATTGTTGTTTTTCGCAATATTTTTGGAAATTTGGGCTCTTTTACTAACATTAACACTTGCGCTGAGGCATCTTTTATGCTCATTTCTTGTCTTTAATGATTTATTCTGGGTTTTATATTGTTTACTTGAAGAAAATGAACAACAATACACACCATGGAATCATTTTTCTTTGATTCGTGTCGAGTGGGATTTTCACCTAGAACCCAAAGGGGGGGGTATTGGCACTTTTCATGGAAAAATGTGAAAAATTAAAATTTCTAAAAATGAAATAAATGCCTTCTATACACCTCAAACATTCACTCTAAAATGGAATATTGTTGTTTTTCGCAATATTTTTGGAAATTTGGGCTCTTTTACTAACATTAACACTTGCGCTGAGGCATCTTTTATGCTCATTTCTTGTCTTTAATGATTTATTCTGGGTTTTATTTTGTTTATTTGATGAAAATGAACAACAATACACACCATGGAATCATTTTTCTTTGATTCGTGTCGAGTGAGATTTTCACCTAGAACCCAAGAGGAGGGGGTATTGGCAGTTTTCATGGAAAAATGTGAAAAATTAAAATTTCTAAAAATGAAATAAATGCCTTCTATACACCTCAAACATTCACTCTATAATGGAAGATTGTTGTTTTTCGCAATATTTTTGGAAATTTGGGCTCTTTTACTAACATTAACACTTGCGCTGAGGCATCTTTTATGCTCATTTCTTGTCTTAAATGATTTATTCTGGGTTTTATTTTTTTTATTTGATGAAAATGAACAACAATACACACCATGGAATCATTTTTCTTTGATTCGTGTCGAGTGAGATTTTCACTTAGAACCCAAAGGGGGGGTATTGGCACTTTTCATGGAAAAATGTGAAAAATTAAAATTTCAAAAAATGAAATAAATGCCTTCTATACACCTTAAACATTCACTCTATAATGGAAGATTGTTGTTTTTCGCAATATTTTTGGAAATTTGGGCTCTTTTACTAACATTAACACTTGCGCTGAGGCATCTTTTATGCTCATTTCTTGTCTTTAATGATTTATTCTGGGTTTTATATTGTTTACTTGAAGAAAATGAACAACAATACACACCATGGAATCATTTTTCTTTGATTCGCGTCGAGCGAGATTTTCACCTAGAACCCAAAGGGGGGGGTATTGGCACTTTTCATGGAAAAATGTGAAAAATTAAAATTCCTAAAAATGAAATAAATGCCTTCTATACACCTCAAACATTCACTCTATAATGGAAGATTGTTGTTTTTCGCAATATTTTTGGAAATTTGGGCTCTTTTACTAACATTAACACTTGCGCTGAGGCATCTTTTATGCTCATTTCTTGTCTTTAATGATTTATTCTGGGTTTTATATTGTTTACTTGAAGAAAATGAACAACAATACACACCATGGAATCATTTTTCTTTGATTCGTGTCGAGTGAGATTTTCACCTAGAACCCAAAGGGGGGGGTATTGGCACTTTTCATGGAAAAATGTGAAAAATTAAAATTTCTAAAAATGAAATAAATGCCTTCTATACACCTCAAACATTCACTCTATAATGGAAGATTGTTGTTTTTCGCAATATTTTTGGAAATTTGGGCTCTTTTACTAACATTAACACTTGCGCTGAGGCATCTTTTATGCTCATTTCTTGTCTTTAATGATTTATTCTGGGTTTTATTTTGTTTATTTGATGAAAATGAACAACAATACACACCATGGAAACATTTTTGTTTGATTCGTGTCGAGTGAGATTTTCACCTATAACCCAAAGGGGGGGGTATTGGCACTTTTCATGGAAAAATGTGAAAAATTAAAATTTCTAAAAATGAAATAAATGCCTTCTATACACCTCAAACATTCACTCTATAATGGAAGATTGTTGTTTTTCGCAATATTTTTGGAAATTTGGGCTCTTTTACTAACATTAACACTTGCGCTGAGGCATCTTTTATGCTCATTTCTTGTCTTTAATGATTTATTCTGGGTTTTATTTTGTTTATTTGATGAAAATGAACATTAATACACACCATCGAAACATTTTTGTTTGATTCGTGTCGAGTGAGATTTTCACCTATAACCCAAAGGGGGGGGTATTGGCACTTTTCATGGAAAAATGTGAAAAATTAAAATTTCTAAAAATGAAATAAATGCCTTCTATACACCTCAAACATTCACCCTATTATGGAAGATTGTTGTTTTTCGCAATATTTTTGGAAATTTGGGCTCTTTTACTAACATTAACACTTGCGCTGAGGCATCTTTTATGCTCATTTCTTGTCTTTAATGATTTATTCTGGGTTTTATATTGTTTATTTGATAAAAATGAACATTAATACACACCATCGAAACATTTTTGTTTGATTCGTGTCGAGTGAGATTTTCACCTAGAACCCAAAAGGGGGGCGTATTGGCACTTTTCATGAAAATGTGAAAAATTAAAATTTCTAAAAATGAAATAAATGCCTTCTATACACCTCCACCATTCACTCTATAATGGAAGATTGTTGTTTTTCGCAATATTTTTGGAAATTTGGGCTCTTTTACTAACATTAACACTTGCGCTGAGGCATCTTTTATGCTCATTTCTTGTCTTTAATGATTTATTCTGGGTTTTATTTTGTTTATTTGATGAAAATGAACAACAATACACACCATGAAAACATTTTTGTTTGATTCGTGTCGAGTGAGATTTTCACCTATAACCCAAAGGGGGGGGTATTGGCACTTTTCATGGAAAAATGTGAAAAATTAAAATTTCTAAAAATGAAATAAATGCCTTCTATACACCTCAAACATTCACTCTATTATGGAAGATTGTTGTTTTTCGCAATATTTTTGGAAATTTGGGCTCTTTTACTAACATTAACACTTGCGCTGAGGCATCTTTTATGCTCATTTCTTGTCTTTAATGATTTATTCTGGGTTTTATATTGTTTACTTGAAGAAAATGAACAACAATACACACCACGGAATCATTTTTCTTTGATTCGTGTCGAGTGAGATTTTCACCTAGAACCCAAAGGGGGGGGTATTGGCACTTTTCATGGAAAAATGTGAAAAATTAAAATTCCTAAAAATGAAATAAATGCCTTCTATACACCTCAAACATTCACTCTATAATGGAAGATTGTTGTTTTTCGCAATATTTTTGGAAATTTGGGCTCTTTTACTAACATTAACACTTGCGCTGAGGCATCTTTTATGCTCATTTCTTGTCTTTAATGATTTATTCTGGGTTTTATATTGTTTACTTGAAGAAAATGAACAACAATACACACCATGGAATCATTTTTCTTTGATTCGTGTCGAGTGAGATTTTCACCTAGAACCCAAAGGGGGGGGTATTGGCACTTTTCATGGAAAAATGTGAAAAATTAAAATTTCTAAAAATGAAATAAATGCCTTCTATACACCTCAAACATTCACTCTATAATGGAAGATTGTTGTTTTTCGCAATATTTTTGGAAATTTGGGCTCTTTTACTAACATTAACACTTGCGCTGAGGCATCTTTTATGCTCATTTCTTGTCTTTAATGATTTATTCTGGGTTTTATATTGTTTACTTGAAGAAAATGAACAACAATACACACCACGGAATCATTTTTCTTTGATTCGTGTCGAGTGAGATTTTCACCTAGAACCCAAAGGGGGGGTATTGGCACTTTTCATGGAAAAATGTGAAAAATTAATATTCCTAAAAATGAAATAAATGCCTTCTATACACCTCAAACATTCACTCTATAATGGAAGATTGTTGTTTTTCGCAATATTTTTGGAAATTTGGGCTCTTTTACTAACATTAACACTTGCGCTGAGGCATCTTTTATGCTCATTTCTTGTCTTTAATGATTTATTCTGGGTTTTATTTTGTTTATTTGATGAAAATGAACAACAATACACAGCATGGAAACATTTTTGTTTGATTCGTGTCGAGTGAGATTTTCACCTAGAACCCAAAGGGGGGGGTATTGGCACTTTTCATGGAAAAATGTGAAAAATTAAAATTCCTAAAAATGAAATAAATGCCTTCTATACACCTCAAACATTCACTCTATAATGGAAGATTGTTGTTTTTCGCAATATTTTTGGAAATTTGGGCTCTTTTACTAACATTAACACTTGCGCTGAGGCATCTTTAATGCTCATTTCTTGTCTTTAATGATTTATTCTGGGTTTTATATTGTTTACTTGAAGAAAATGAACAACAATACACACCATGGAATCATTTTTCTTTGATTCGTGTCGAGTGAGATTTTCACCTAGAACCCAAAGGGGGGGGTATTGGCACTTTTCATGGAAAAATGTGAAAAATTAAAATTCCTAAAAATGAAATAAATGCCTTCTATACACCTCAAACATTCACTCTATAATGGAAGATTGTTTTTTTTCGCAATATTTTTGGAAATTTGGGCTCTTTTACTAACATTAACACTTGCGCTGAGGCATCTTTTATGCTCATTTCTTGTCTTTAATGATTTATTCGGGGTTTTATTTTGTTTATTTGATGAAAATGAACAACAATACACACCATGGAAACATTTTTGTTTGATTCGTGTCGAGTGAGATTTTCACCTAGAACCCAAAGGGGGGGGTATTGGCACTTTTCATGGAAAAATGTGAAAAATTAAAATTCCTAAAAATGAAATAAATGCCTTCTATACACCTCAAACATTCACTCTATAATGGAAGATTGTTGTTTTTCGCAATATTTTTGGAAATTTGGGCTCTTTTACTAACATTAACACTTGCGCTGAGGCATCTTTTATGCTCATTTCTTGTCTTTAATGATTTATTCTGGGTTTTATTTTGTTTATTTGATGAAAATGAACAACAATACACACCATGGAAACATTTTTGTTTGATTCGTGTCGAGTGAGATTTTCACTTATAACCCAAAGGGGGGGTATTGGCACTTTTCATGGAAAAATGTGAAAAATTAAAATTTCTTAAAATGAAATAAATGCCTTCTATACACCTCAAACATTCACTCTTTTAATGGAAGATTGTTGTTTTTCGCAATATTTTTGGAAATTTGGGCTCTTTTACTAACATTAACACTTGCGCTGAGGCATCTTTTATGCTCATTTCTTGTCTTTAATGATTTATTCTGGGTTTTATTTTGTTTATTTGATGAAAATGAACAACAATACACAGCATGGAAACATTTTTGTTTGATTCGTGTCGAGTGAGATTTTCACCTATAACCCAAAGGGGGGGGTATTGGCACTTTTCATGGAAAAATGTGAAAAATTAAAATTTCTTAAAATGAAATAAATGCCTTCTATACACCTCAAACATTCACTCTATAATGGAAGATTGTTGTTTTTCGCAATATTTTTGGAAATTTGGGCTCTTTTACTAACATTAACACTTGCGCTGAGGCATCTTTTATGCTCATTTCTTGTCTTTAATGATTTATTCTGGGTTTTATATTGTTTACTTGAAGAAAATGAACAACAATACACACCATGGAATCATTTTTGTTTGATTCGTGTCGAGTGAGATTTTCACCTAGAACCCAAAAGGGGGGGGTATTGGAACTTTTCATGGAAAAATGTGAAAAATTAAAATTTCTAAAAATGAAATAAATGCCTTCTATACACCTCAAACATTCACTCTATAATGGAAGATTGTTGTTTTTCGCAATATTTTTGGAAATTTGGGCTCTTTTACTAACATTAACACTTGCGCTGAGGCATCTTTTATGCTCATTTCTTGTCTTTAATGATTTATTCTGGGTTTTATATTGTTTACTTGAAGAAAATGAACAACAATACACACCATGGAATCATTTTTCTTTGATTCGTGTCGAGTGAGATTTTCACCTATAACCCAAAGGGGGGGGTATTGGCACTTTTCATGGAAAAATGTGAAAAATTAAAATTTCTAAAAATGAAATAAATGCCTTCTATACACCTCAAACATTCACTCTATAATGGAAGATTGTTGTTTTTCGCAATATTTTTGGAAATTTGGGCTCTTTTACTAACATTAACACTTGCGCTGAGGCATCTTTTATGCTCATTTCTTGTCTTTAATGATTTATTCTGAGTTTTATTTTGTTTATTTGATGAAAATGAACAACAATACACACCATGGAAACATTTTTGTTTGATTCGTGTCGAGTGAGATTTTCACTTATAACCCAAAGGGGGTGTATTGGCACTTTTCATGGAAAAATGTGAAAAATTAAAATTTCTAAAAATGAAATAAATGCCTTCTATACAATTCAAACATTCACTCTATAATGGAAGATTGTTCTTTTTCGCAATATTTTTGGAAATTTGGGCTCTTTTACTAACATTAACATTTGCGCTGAGGCATCTTTTATGCTCATTTCTTGTCTTTAATGATTTATTCTGGGTTTTATATTGTTTACTTGATGAAAATGAACAACAATACACACCATGGAAACATTTTTCTTTGATTCGTGTCGAGTGAGATTTTCACCTAGAACCCAAAGGGGGGGGTATTGGCACTTTTCATGGAAAAATGTGAAAAATTAAAACTCCTAAAAATGAAATAAATGCCTTCTATACACCTCAAACATTCACTCTATAATGGAAGATTGTTGTTTTTCGCAATATTTTTGGAAATTTGGGCTCTTTTACTAACATTAACACTTGCGCTGAGGCATCTTTTATGCTCATTTCTTGTCTTTAATGATTTATTCTGGGTTTTATATTGTTTACTTGAAGAAAATGAACAACAATACACACCATGGAATCATTTTTCTTTGATTCGTGTCGAGTGAGATTTTCACCTAGAACCCAAAGGGGGGGGTATTGGCACTTTTCATGGAAAAATGTGAAAAATTAAAATTTCTAAAAATGAAATAAATGCCTTCTATACACCTCAAACATTCACTCTATAATGGAAGATTGTTGTTTTTCGCAATATTTTTGGAAATTTTGGCTCTTTTACTAACATTAACACCTGCGCTGAGGCATCTTTTATGCTCATTTCTTGTCTTTAATGATTTATTCTGGGTTTTATTTTGTTTTTTTGATGAAAATGAACAACAATACACAGCATGGAAACATTTTTGTTTGATTCGTGTCGAGTGAGATTTTCACCTAGAACCCAAAGGGGGGGGTATTGGCACTTTTCATGGAAAAATGTGAAAAATTAAAATTTCTAAAAATGAAATAAATGCCTTCTATACACCTCAAACATTCACTCTATAATGGAAGATTGTTGTTTTTCGCAATATTTTTGGAAATTTGGGCTCTTTTACTAACATTAACACTTGCGCTGAGGCATCTTTTATGCTCATTTCTTGTCTTTAATGATTTATTCTGGGTTTTATTTTGTTTATTTGATGAAAATGAACATTAATACACACCATCGAAACATTTTTGTTTGATTCGTGTCGAGTGAGATTTTCACCTAGAACCCAAAAGGGGGGGGTATTGGCACTTTTCATGGAAAAATGTGAAAAATTAAAATTTCTAAAAATGAAATAAATGCCTTCTATACACCTCAAACATTCACTCTATAATGGAAGATTGTTGTTTTTCGCAATATTTTTGGAAATTTGGGCTCTTTTACTAACATTAACACTTGCGCTGAGGCATCTTTTATGCTCATTTCTTGTCTTTAATGATTTATTCTGGGTTTTATATTGTTTACTTGAAGAAAATGAACAACAATACACACCATGGAATCATTTTTCTTTGATTCGTGTCGAGTGAGATTTTCACCTATAACCCAAAGGGGGGGTATTGGCACTTTTCATGGAAAAATGTGAAAAATTAAAATTTCGAAAAATGAAATAAATGCCTTCTATACACCTCAAACATTCACTCTATAATGGAAGATTGTTGTTTTTCGCAATATTTTTGGAAATTTGGGCTCTTTTACTAACATTAACACTTGCGCTGAGGCATCTTTTATGCTCATTTCTTGTCTTTAATGATTTATTCTGAGTTTTATTTTGTTTATTTGATGAAAATGAACAACAATACACACCATGGAAACATTTTTGTTTGATTCGTGTCGAGTGAGATTTTCACTTATAACCCAAAGGGGGGGTATTGGCACTTTTCATGGAAAAATGTGAAAAATTAAAATTCCTAAAAATGAAATAAATGCCTTCTATACACCTCAAACATTCACTCTTTAATGGAAGATTGTTGTTTTTCGCAATATTTTTGGAAATTTGGGCTCTTTTACTAACATTAACACTTGCGCTGAGGCATCTTTTATGCTCATTTCTTGTCTTTAATGATTTATTCTGGGTTTTATTTTGTTTATTTGATGAAAATGAACAACAATACACAGCATGGAAACATTTTTGTTTGATTCGTGTCGAGTGAGATTTTCACCTATAACCCAAAGGGGGGGGTATTGGCACTTTTCATGGAAAAATGTGAAAAATTAAAATTTCTTAAAATGAAATAAATGCCTTCTATACACCTCAAACATTCACTCTATAATGGAAGATTGTTGTTTTTCGCAATATTTTTGGAAATTTGGGCTCTTTTACTAACATTAACACTTGCGCTGAGGCATCTTTTATGCTCATTTCTTGTCTTTAATGATTTATTCTGGGTTTTATATTGTTTACTTGAAGAAAATGAACAACAATACACACCATGGAATCATTTTTCTTTGATTCGTGTCGAGTGAGATTTTCACCTATAACCCAAAGGGGGGGGTATTGGCACTTTTCATGGAAAAATGTGAAAAATTAAAATTTCTAAAAATGAAATAAATGCCTTCTATACACCTCAAACATTCACTCTATAATGGAAGATTGTTGTTTTTCGCAATATTTTTGGAAATTTGGGCTCTTTTACTAACATTAACACTTGCGCTGAGGCATCTTTTATGCTCATTTCTTGTCTTTAATGATTTATTCTGGGTTTTATTTTGTTTATTTGATGAAAATGAACATTAATACACACCATCGAAACATTTTTGTTTGATTCGTGTCGAGTGAGATTTTCACCTAGAACCCAAAAGGGGGGGGTATTGGCACTTTTCATGGAAAAATGTGAAAAATTAAAATTTCTAAAAATGAAATAAATGCCTTCTATACACCTCAAACATTCACTCTATAATGGAAGATTGTTGTTTTTCGCAATATTTTTGGAAATTTGGGCTCTTTTACTAACATTAACACTTGCGCTGAGGCATCTTTTATGCTCATTTCTTGTCTTTAATGATTTATTCTGGGTTTTATATTGTTTACTTGAAGAAAATGAACAACAATACACACCATGGAATCATTTTTCTTTGATTCGTGTCGAGTGAGATTTTCACCTATAACCCAAAGGGGGGGGTATTGGCACTTTTCATGGAAAAATGTGAAAAATTAAAATTTCTAAAAATGAAATAAATGCCTTCTATACACCTCAAACATTCACTCTATAATGGAAGATTGTTGTTTTTCGCAATATTTTTGGAAATTTGGGCTCTTTTACTAACATTAACACTTGCGCTGAGGCATCTTTTATGCTCATTTCTTGTCTTTAATGATTTATTCTGAGTTTTATTTTGTTTATTTGATGAAAATGAACAACAATACACACCATGGAAACATTTTTGTTTGATTCGTGTCGAGTGAGATTTTCACTTATAACCCAAAGGGGGTGTATTGGCACTTTTCATGGAAAAATGTGAAAAATTAAAATTTCTAAAAATGAAATAAATGCCTTCTATACAATTCAAACATTCACTCTATAATGGAAGATTGTTCTTTTTCGCAATATTTTTGGAAATTTGGGCTCTTTTACTAACATTAACATTTGCGCTGAGGCATCTTTTATGCTCATTTCTTGTCTTTAATGATTTATTCTGGGTTTTATATTGTTTACTTGAAGAAAATGAACAACAATACACACCATGGAATCATTTTTCTTTGATTCGTGTCGAGTGAGATTTTCACCTAGAACCCAAAGGGGGGGGTATTGGCACTTTTCATGGAAAAATGTGAAAAAATAAAATTCCTAAAAATGAAATAAATGCCTTCTATACACCTCAAACATTCACTCTATAATGGAAGATTGTTGTTTTTCGCAATATTTTTGGAAATTTGGGCTCTTTTACTAACATTAACACTTGCGCTGAGGCATCTTTTATGCTCATTTCTTGTCTTTAATGATTTATTCTGGGTTTTATATTGTTTACTTGAAGAAAATGTACAACAATACACACCATGGAATCATTTTTCTTTGATTCGTGTCGAGTGAGATTTTCACCTAGAACCCAAAGGGGGGGGTATTGGCACTTTTCATGGAAAAATGTGAAAAATTAAAATTTCTAAAAATGAAATAAATGCCTTCTATACACCTCAAACATTCACTCTATAATGGAAGATTGTTGTTTTTCGCAATATTTTTGGAAATTTGGGCTCTTTTACTAACATTAACACCTGCGCTGAGGCATCTTTTATGCTCATTTCTTGTCTTTAATGATTTATTCTGGGTTTTATTTTGTTTATTTGATGAAAATGAACATTAATACACACCATCGAAACATTTTTGTTTGATTCGTGTCGAGTGAGATTTTCACCTAGAACCCAAAAGGGGGGGGTATTGGCACTTTTCATGGAAAAATGTGAAAAATTAAAATTTCTAAAAATGAAATAAATGCCTTCTATACACCTCAAACATTCACTCTATAATGGAAGATTGTTGTTTTTCGCAATATTTTTGGAAATTTGGGCTCTTTTACTAACATTAACACTTGCGCTGAGGCATCTTTTATGCTCATTTCTTGTCTTTAATGATTTATTCTGGGTTTTATATTGTTTACTTGAAGAAAATGAACAACAATACACACCATGGAATCATTTTTCTTTGATTCGTGTCGAGTGAGATTTTCACCTAGAACCCAAAGGGGGGGTATTGGCACTTTTCATGGAAAAATGTGAAAAATTAAAATTTCGAAAAATGAAATAAATGCCTTCTATACACCTCAAACATTCACTCTATAATGGAAGATTGTTGTTTTTCGCAATATTTTTGGAAATTTGGGCTCTTTTACTAACATTAACACTTGCGCTGAGGCATCTTTTATGCTCATTTCTTGTCTTTAATGATTTATTCTGAGTTTTATTTTGTTTATTTGATGAAAATGAACAACAATACACACCATGGAAACATTTTTGTTTGATTCGTGTCGAGTGAGATTTTCACTTATAACCCAAAGGGGGGGTATTGGCACTTTTCATGGAAAAATGTGAAAAATTAAAATTCCTAAAAATGAAATTAATGCCTTCTATACACCTCAAACATTCACTCTATAATGGAAGATTGTTGTTTTTCGCAATATTTTTGGAAATTTGGGCTCTTTTACTAACAATAACACTTGCGCTGAGGCATCTTTTATGCTCATTTCTTGTCTTTAATGATTTATTCTGGGTTTTATTTTGTTTATTTGATGAAAATGAACAACAATACACACCATGGAAACATTTTTGTTTGATTCGAGTCGAGTGAGATTTTCACCTATAACCCAAAGGGGGGGGTATTGGCACTTTTCATGGAAAAATGTGAAAAATTAAAATTTCTAAAAATGAAATAAATGCCTTCTATACACCTCAAACATTCACTCTATAATGGAAGATTGTTGTTTTTCGCAATATTTTTGGAAATTTGGGCTCTTTTACTAACATTAACACTTGCGCTGAGGCATCTTTTATGCTCATTTCTTGTCTTTAATGATTTATTCTGGGTTTTAATTTTGTTTATTTGATGAAAATGAACAACAATACACACCATGGAAACATTTTTGTTTGATTCGTGTCGAGTGAGATTTTCACTTATAACCCAAAGGGGGGGTATTGGCACTTTTCATGGAAAAATGTGAAAAATTAAAATTTCTAAAAATGAAATAAATGCCTTCTATACACCTCAAACAATCACTCTATAATGGAAGATTGTTGTTTTTCGCAATATTTTGGAAATTTGGGCTCTTTTACTAACATTAACACTTGCGCAGAGGCATCTTTTATGCTCATTTCTTGTCTTTAATGATTTATTCTGGGTTTTATTTTGTTTATTTGATGAAAATGAACATTAATACACACCATCGAAGCATTTTTGTTTGATTCGTGTCGAGTGAGATTTTCACCTAGAACCCAAAAGGGGGGGGTATTGGCACTTTTCATGGAAAAATGTGAAAAATTAAAATTTCTAAAAATGAAATAAATGCCTTCTATACACCTCAAACATTCACTCTATAATGGAAGATTGTTGTTTTTCGCAATATTTTTGGAAATTTGGGCTCTTTTACTAACATTAACACTTGCGCTGAGGCATCTTTTATGCTCATTTCTTGTCTTTAATGATTTATTCTGGGTTTTATTTTGTTTATTTGATGAAAATGAACAACAATACACAGCATGGACACATTTTTGTTTGATTCGTGTCGAGTGAGATTTTCACCTAGAACCCAAAGGGGGGGGTATTGGCACTTTTCATGGAAAAATGTGAAAAATTAAAATTCCTAAAAATGAAATAAATGCCTTCTATACACCTCAAACATTCACTCTATAATGGAAGATTGTTGTTTTTCGCAATATTTTTGGAAATTTGGGCTCTTTTACTAACATTAACACCTGCGCTGAGGCATCTTTTATGCTCATTTCTTGTCTTTAATGATTTATTCTGGGTTTTATATTGTTTACTTGAAGAAAATGTACAACAATACACACCATGGAATCATTTTTCTTTGATTCGTGTCGAGTGAGATTTTCACCTAGAACCCAAAGGGGGGGGTATTGGCACTTTTCATGGAAAAATGTGAAAAATTAAAATTTCTAAAAATGAAATAAATGCCTTCTATACACCTCAAACATTCATTCTATAATGGAAGATTGTTGTTTTTCGCAATATTTTTGGAAATTTTGGCTCTTTTACTAACATTAACACCTGCGCTGAGGCATCTTTTATGCTCATTTCTTGTCTTTAATGATTTATTCTGGGTTTTATTTTGTTTTTTTGATGAAAATGAACAACAATACACAGCATGGAAACATTTTTGTTTGATTCGTGTCGAGTGAGATTTTCACCTAGAACCCAAAGGGGGGGGTATTGGCACTTTTCATGGAAAAATGTGAAAAATTAAAATTTCTAAAAATGAAATAAATGCCTTCTATACACCTCAAACATTCACTCTATAATGGAAGATTGGATTTTTTCGCAATATTTTTGGAAATTTGGGCTCTTTTACTAACATTAACACTTGCGCTGAGGCATCTTTTATGCTCATTTCTTGTCTTTAATGATTTATTCTGGGTTTTATTTTGTTTATTTGATGAAAATGAACAACAATACACACCATGGAAACATTTTTGTTTGATTCGTGTCGAGTGAGATTTTCACCTGTAACCCAAAGGGGGGGGTATTGGCACTTTTCATGAAAAAATGTGAAAAATTAAAATTTCTAAAAATGAAATAAATGCCTTCTATACACCTCAAACATTCACTCTATAATGGAAGATTGTTGTTTTTCGCAATATTTTTGGAAATTTGGGCTCTTTTACTAACATTAACACTTGCGCTGAGGCATCTTTTATGCTCATTTCTTGTCTTTAATGATTTATTCTGGGTTTTATTTTGTTTATTTGATGAAAATGAACAACAATACACAGCATGGACACATTTTTGTTTGATTCGTGTCGAGTGAGATTTTCACCTAGAACCCAAAGGGGGGGGTATTGGCACTTTTCATGGAAAAATGTGAAAAATTAAAATTCCTAAAAATGAAATAAATGCCTTCTATACACCTCAAACATTCACTCTATAATGGAAGATTGTTGTTTTTCGCAATATTTTTGGAAATTTGGGCTCTTTTACTAACATTAACACTTGCGCTGAGGCATCTTTTATGCTCATTTCTTGTCTTTAATGATTTATTCTGGGTTTTATTTTGTTTATTTGATGAAAATGAACATTAATACACACCATCGAAGCATTTTTGTTTGATTCGTGTCGAGTGAGATTTTCACCTAGAACCCAAAAGGGGGGGGTATTGGCACTTTTCATGGAAAAATGTGAAAAATTAAAATTTCTAAAAATGAAATAAATGCCTTCTATACACCTCAAACATTCACTCTATAATGGAAGATTGTTGTTTTTCGCAATATTTTTGGAAATTTGGGCTCTTTTACTAACATTAACACTTGCGCTGAGGCATCTTTTATGCTCATTTCTTGTCTTTAATGATTTATTCTGGGTTTTATTTTGTTTATTTGATGAAAATGAATAACAATACACAGCATGGACACATTTTTGTTTGATTCGTGTCGAGTGAGATTTTCACCTAGAACCCAAAGGGGGGGGTATTGGCACTTTTCATGGAAAAATGTGAAAAATTAAAATTCCTAAAAATGAAATAAATGCCTTCTATACACCTCAAACATTCACTCTATAATGGAAGATTGTTGTTTTTCGCAATATTTTTGGAAATTTGGGCTCTTTTACTAACATTAACACTTGCGCTGAGGCATCTTTTATGCTCATTTCTTGTCTTTAATGATTTATTCTGGGTTTTATATTGTTTACTTGAAGAAAATGTACAACAATACACACCATGGAATCATTTTTCTTTGATTCGTGTCGAGTGAGATTTTCACCTAGAACCCAAAGGGGGGGGTATTGGCACTTTTCATGGAAAAATGTGAAAAATTAAAATTTCTAAAAATGAAATAAATGCCTTCTATACACCTCAAACATTCATTCTATAATGGAAGATTGTTGTTTTTCGCAATATTTTTGGAAATTTTGGCTCTTTTACTAACATTAACACCTGCGCTGAGGCATCTTTTATGCTCATTTCTTGTCTTTAATGATTTATTCTGGGTTTTATTTTGTTTTTTTGATGAAAATGAACAACAATACACAGCATGGAAACATTTTTGTTTGATTCGTGTCGAGTGAGATTTTCACCTAGAACCCAAAGGGGGGGGTATTGGCACTTTTCATGGAAAAATGTGAAAAATTAAAATTTCTAAAAATGAAATAAATGCCTTCTATACACCTCAAACATTCACTCTATAATGGAAGATTGGATTTTTTCGCAATATTTTTGGAAATTTGGGCTCTTTTACTAACATTAACACTTGCGCTGAGGCATCTTTTATGCTCATTTCTTGTCTTTAATGATTTATTCTGGGTTTTATTTTGTTTATTTGATGAAAATGAACAACAATACACACCATGGAAACATTTTTGTTTGATTCGTGTCGAGTGAGATTTTCACCTGTAACCCAAAGGGGGGGGTATTGGCACTTTTCATGAAAAAATGTGAAAAATTAAAATTTCTAAAAATGAAATAAATGCCTTCTATACACCTCAAACATTCACTCTATAATGGAAGATTGTTGTTTTTCGCAATATTTTTGGAAATTTGGGCTCTTTTACTAACATTAACACTTGCGCTGAGGCATCTTTTATGCTCATTTCTTGTCTTTAATGATTTATTCTGGGTTTTATTTTGTTTATTTGATGAAAATGAACAACAATACACAGCATGGACACATTTTTGTTTGATTCGTGTCGAGTGAGATTTTCACCTAGAACCCAAAGGGGGGGGTATTGGCACTTTTCATGGAAAAATGTGAAAAATTAAAATTCCTAAAAATGAAATAAATGCCTTCTATACACCTCAAACATTCACTCTATAATGGAAGATTGTTGTTTTTCGCAATATTTTTGGAAATTTGGGCTCTTTTACTAACATTAACACTTGCGCTGAGGCATCTTTTATGCTCATTTCTTGTCTTTAATGATTTATTCTGGGTTTTATATTGTTTACTTGAAGAAAATGTACAACAATACACACCATGGAATCATTTTTCTTTGATTCGTGTCGAGTGAGATTTTCACCTAGAACCCAAAGGGGGGGGTATTGGCACTTTTCATCGAAAAATGTGAAAAATTAAAATTTCTAAAAATGAAATAAATGCCTTCTATACACCTCAAACATTCACTCTATAATGGAAGATTGTTGTTTTTCGCAATATTTTTGGAAATTTTGGCTCTTTTACTAACATTAACACCTGCGCTGAGGCATCTTTTATGCTCATTTCTTGTCTTTAATGATTTATTCTGGGTTTTATTTTGTTTTTTTGATGAAAATGAACAACAATACACAGCATGGAAACATTTTTGTTTGATTCGTGTCGAGTGAGATTTTCACCTAGAACCCAAAGGGTATTGGCACTTTTCATGGAAAAATGTGAAAAATTAAAATTTCTAAAAATGAAATAAATGCCTTCTATACACCTCAAACATTCACTCTATAATGGAAGATTGTTGTTTTTCGCAATATTTTTGGAAATTTGGGCTCTTTTACTAACATTAACACTTGCGCTGAGGCATCTTTTATGCTCATTTCTTGTCTTTAATGATTTATTCTGGGTTTTATTTTGTTTATTTGATGAAAATGAACAACAATACACACCATGGAATCATTTTTGTTTGATTCGTGTCGAGTGAGATTTTCACCTGTAACCCAAAGGGGGGGGTATTGGCACTTTTCATGAAAAAATGTGAAAAATTAAAATTTCTAAAAATGAAATAAATGCCTTCTATATACCTCAAACATTCACTCTATAATGGAAGATTGTTGTTTTTCGCAATATTTTTGGAAATTTGGGCTCTTTTACTAACATTAAAACTTGCGCTGAGGCATCTTTTATGCTCATTTCTTGTCTTTAATGATTTATTCTGGGTTTTATTTTGTTTATTTGATGAAAATGAACAACAATACACAGCATGGAACCATTTTTGTTTGATTCGTGTCGAGTGAGATTTTCACCTAGAACCCAAAGGGGGGGGTTGGCACTTTTCATGGAAAAATGTGAAAATTAAAATTTCTAAAAATGAAATAAATGCCTTCTATACACCTCAAACATTCACTCTATAATGGAAGATTGTTGTTTTTCGCAATATTTTTGGAAATTTGGGCTCTTTTACTAACATTAACACTTGCGCTGAGGCATCTTTTATGCTCATTTCTTGTCTTTAATGATATATTCTGGGTTTTATTTTGTTTATTTGATGAAAATGAACAACAATACACACCATGGAACATTTTTGTTTGATTCGTGTCGAGTGAGATTTTCACTTATAACCCAAAGGGGGGGTATTGGCACTTTTCATGGAAAAATGTGAAAAATTAAAATTTCTAAAAATGAAATAAATGCCTTCTATACACCTCAAACATTCACTCTATAATGGAAGATTGTTGTTTTTCGCAATATTTTTGGAAATTTGGGCTCTTTTACTAACATTAACACTTGCGCTGAGGCATCTTTTATGCTCATTTCTTGTCTTTAATGATTTATTCTGGGTTTTATTTTGTTTATTTGATGAAAATGAACATTAATACACACCATCGAAACATTTTTTTTTGATTCGTGTCGAGTGAGATTTTCACCTAGAACCCAAAGGGGGGGGTATTGGCACTTTTCATGGAAAAATGTGAAAAATTAAAATTCTAAAAATGAAATAAATGCCTTCTATACACCTCAAACATTCACTCTATAATGGAAGATTGTTGTTTTTCGCAATATTTTTGGAAATTTGGGCTCTTTTACTAACATTAACACTTGCGCTGAGGCATCTTTTATGCTCATTTCTTGTCTTTAATGATTTATTCTGGGTTTTATTTTGTTTATTTGATGAAAATGAACAACAATACACACCATGGAAACATTTTTGTTTGATTCCTGTCGAGTGAGATTTTCACTTATAACCCAAAGGGGGGTATTGGCACTTTTCATGGAAAAATGGGAAAAATTAAAATTTCTAAAAATGAAATAAATGCCTTCTATACACCTCAAACATTCACTCTATAATGGAAGATTGTTGTTTTTCGCAATATTTTTGGAAATTTGGGCTCTTTTACTAACATTAACACTTGCGCTGAGGCATCTTTTATGCTCATTTCTTGTCTTTAATGATTTATTCTGGGTTTTATTTTGTTTATTTGATGAAAATGAACAACAATACACACCATGGAAACATTTTTGTTTGATTCGTGTCGAGTGAGATTTTCACTTATAACCCAAAGGGGGCACTTTTCATGGAAAAATGTGAAAAATTAAAATTTCTAAAAATGAAATAAATGCCTTCTATACACCTCAAACATTCACTCTATAATGGAAGATTGTTGTTTTTCGCAATATTTTTGGAAATTTGGGCTCTTTTACTAACATTAACACTTGCGCTGAGGCATCTTTTATGCTCATTTCTTGTCTTTAATGATTTATTCTGGGTTTTATTTTGTTTATTTGATGAAAATGAACAACAATATACACCATGGAAACATTTTTGTTTGATTCGTGTCGAGTGAGATTTTCTCCTATAACCCCAAAGGGGGGGGTATTGGCACTTTTCATGGAAAAATGTGAAAAATTAAAATTCTAAAAATGAAATAAATGCCTACTATACACCTCAAACATTCACTCTATAATGGAAGATTGTTGTTTTTCGCAATATTTTGGAAATTTGGGCTCTTTTACTAACATTACACTTGCGCTGAGGCATCTTTTATGCTCATTTCTTGTCTTTAATGATTTATTCTGGGTTTTATTTTGTTTATTTGATGAAAATGAACAACAATACACAACATGGAAACATTTTT
>NW_027286369.1:0-28656 GCF_022747635.1 Hetaerina americana
CAACAATCTTCTGTTTTAGAGTGAATGTTTTAGGTGTATAAAAGGCATTTATTTCATTTTTAGAAAAGTTAATTTTTCACATTTTTCCATGAAAAGTGCCAATTCCCATTCCTTTTGGATTCTAGGTGAAAATCTTACTGGACACAAATCAAACAAAAAATGTTCCATGGTGTGTATTGTTGTTCATTTTCATCAAATAAAAAAATAAAACCTATAATTAATCCCAAAAGACAAGAAATGAGCATAAAAGATGCTTCAGCGCAAGTGTTAATGTTACTAAGAGAGCCCAAATTTCTAAACATATTGCGAAAAACAACAATCTTCTTTTTTAGAGTGAATGTTTGACGTGTTTAGAAGGCATTTATTTCATTTTTAGAAAATTTAATTTTTCACATTTTTTCCATGAAAAGTGCCAATACCCCCCCCCTTTGGGTTCTAGGTGAAAATCTCACACGACACAAATCAAACAAAAATGTATCCAAGGTGTGTATTGTTGTTCATTTTCATCAAATAAACAAAATAAAACCCAGAATTAATCCAGAAAGAAAATAAATGATAATAAAAGATGCTTCAGCCTGGTGTTAATGTTACTAAAAGAGCCCAAATTTCTAAAAATATTGCGAAAAACAACAATCTTCTGTTTTAGAGTGAATGTTTGAGGTGTTTAGAAGGCATTTATTTCATTTTTAGAAAATTTAATTTTTTACATTTTTCCATGAAAAGAGCCAATACACCCCTTTGGGTTCTAGGTTAAAATCTCACTCGACACAAATCAAACAAAAATGTTTCCATGGTGTGTATTGTTGTTCATTTTCATCAAATAAACAAAATAAAACCTATAATTAATCCCAAAAGACAAGAAATGAGCATAAAAGATGCTTCAGCGCAAGTGTTAATGTTACTAAAAAGAGCCCAAATTTCTAAACATATTGCGAAAAACAACAATCTTCTTTTTTAGAGTGAATGTTTGAGGTGTTTAGAAGGCATTTATTTCATTTTTAGAAAATTTAATTTTTAAAATTTTCCAATGAAATGTGCCAATACCCCTCCCTTTGGGTTCTAGGTTAAAATCTCACTCGACACAAATCAAACAAAAATGTTCCCATGGTGTGTATTGTTGTTCATTTTCATCAAATAAACAAAATAAAAACAAGAATTAATCCTGAAAGACAAGAAATTAGCATAAAAGTCTTCAGCGCATGTGTTAATGTTACTAAAAGAGTCCAAATTTCTAAAAATATTGCGAAAAACAACAATCTTCTGTTTTAGAGTGAATGTTTGAGGTGTTTCGAAGGCATGTATTTCATTTTTAGAAAATTTAATTTTTCACATTTTTCCATGAAAAGTGCCAATACCCCCCTTTGGGTTCTAGGTGAAAATCTCACACGACACAAATCAAACAAAAATGTTTCCATGGTGTGTATTGTTGTTCATTTTCATCAAATAAACCAAATAAAATCAGAATTAATCCTGAAAGACAAGAAATTAGCATAAATGATGCTTCAGCGCAGGTGTTAATGTTACTAAAAGAGCCCAAATTTCTAAAAATATTGCGAAAAACAACAATCTTCTGTTTTAGAGTGAATGTTTGAGGTGTTTAGAAGGCATTTATATCATTTTTAGAAAATTTAATTTTTCACATTTTTCCATGAAAAGTGCCAATACCCCCCCCTTTGGGTTCTAGGTGAAAATCTCACTCGACTCAAATCAATCAAAAATGTTTCCATGGTGTGTATTGTTGTTCATTTTTTATCAAATAAACAAAATAAAACCCAGAATTAATCCTGAAAGACAATAAATAATCATAAAAGATGCTTCAGCCCTGGTCTTAATGTTACTAAAAGAGCCCAAATTTCTAAAAATATTGCGAAAAACAACAATCTTCTGTTTTAGAGTGAATGTTTGAGGTGTTTAGAAGGCATTTATTTTATTTTTAGAAAATTCAATTTTTTACATTTTTCCATGAAAAGAGCCAATACCCCCCCTTTTGGGTTATAGGTTAAAATCTCACTCGACACAAATCAAACAAAAATGTTTCCATGGTGTGTATTGTTGTTCATTTTCATCAAATAAAAAAAATAAAACCCAGAATTAATCTTGAAAGACAAGAAATGAGCATAACAGTTGCTTCAGCGCAAGTGTTAATGTTACTAAAAGAGTCCAAATTTCTAAAAATATTGCAAAAAACAACAATCTTCTGTTTTAGAGTGAATGTTTGAGGTGTTTAGAATGCATTTATTTCATTTTTAAAAAAATTTAATTTTTCACATTTTTCCATGAAAAGTGCCAATACCCCCCCCCTTTGGGTTCTAGGTTAAAATCTCACTCGACACAAATCAAACAAAAATGTTTCCATGGTGTGTATTGTTGTTCATTTTCATCAAATAAAAAAAAATAAAACCCAGAATTAATCCTGAAAGACAAGAAATGATCATAAAAGTTGCTTCAGCGCAAGTGTTAATGTTACTAAAAGAGCCCCAAATTTCTAAAAATATTGCGAAAAAACAACAATCTTTTGTTTTAGAGTGAATGTTTGAGGGTGTTTAGAAGGCATTTATTTCATTTTTAGAAAATTTAATTTTTCACATTATCCCATGAAAAGTGCCAATACCAAGTGCCAATATTGGGTTCTAGGTGAAAATCTCACTCAACACAAATCAAACAAAAATGTTTCCATGGTGTGTATTGTTGTTCATTTTCATCAAATAAACAAAATAAAACCCATAATTAATCCCGAAAGACAAGAAATGAGCATAAAAGATGCTTCAGCGCAAGTGTTAATGTTATTAAGAGAGCCCAAATTTCTAAAAATATTGCGAAAAAACCCCAATATTCTGTTTTAGAGTGAATGTTTGAGGTGTATAGACGGCATTTATTTCATTTTTAGAAAATTTAATTTTTTCACATTTTTCCATGAAAAGTGCCAATACCCCCCCCTTTGGGTTCTAGGTGAAAATCTCACTGGAAACAAATCAAACAAAAATGTTTCCATGGTGTGTATTGTTGTTCATTTTCATCAAATAAACAAAATAATAAAACCCATAATTAATCCCGAAAGACATGAAATTAGCATAAATGATGCTTCAGCGCAAGTGTTAATGTTATTAAGAGAGCCCAAATTTCTAAAAATATTGCGAAAAAACCCCAATATTCTGTTTTAGAGTGAATGTTTGAGGTGTATAGACGGCATTTATTTCATTTTTAGAAAATTTTAATTTTTCACATTTTTCCATGAAAAGTGCCAATACCCCCCCCCCTTTGGGTTCTAGGTGAAAATCTCACTGGAAACAAATCAAACAAAAATGTTTCCATGGTGTGTATTGTTGTTCATTTTCATCAAAAAAAAAAATTAAAGCCAGTTTTAATCCCGTAAGACAAGAAATGAGCATAAAATATGCTTCAGCGCAAGTGTTAATGTTACTAAAAGAGCCCAAATTTCTAAAAATATTGCGAAAAACAACAATCTTCTGTTTTAGAGTGAATGTTTGAGGTGTTTAGAAGGCATTTATTTCAATTTTAGAAAATTTAATTTTTCACATTTTTCCATGAAAAGTGCCAATACCCCCCCCTTTGGGTTCTAGGTGAAAATCTCACTCGACACAAATCAAACGAAAATGTATCCAAGGTGTGTATTGTTGTTCATTTTCATCAAATAAACAAAATAAAACCCAGAATTAATCCTGAAAGACAAGAAATGAGCATAAAAGTTGCTTCAGCGCAAGTGTTAATGTTACTAAAAGAGCCCATTTTTCTAAAAAATATTGCGAAAAACAACAATCTTCTGTTTTAGAGTGAATGTTTGAGGTGTTTAGAAGGCATTTATTTCATTTTTAGAAAATTTAATTTTTCACATTTTTCCATGAAAAGTGCCAATACCAAGTGCCAATATTGGGTTCTAGGTGAAAATCTCACTCAACACAATCAAACAATAATGTATCCAAGGTGTGTGTTGTTGTTCATTTTCTTCAAATAAACAAAATAAAACCCAGAATTAATCCTGAAAGACAAGAAATGAGCATAAAAGTTGCTTCAGCGCAAGTGTTAATGTTACTAAGAGAGTCCAAATTTCCAAAAATATTGCGAAAAACAACAATCTTCTGGTTTTAGAGTGAATGTTTGAGGTGTTTAGAGGGCATTTATTTCATTTTTATAAAATTTAATTTTTCATATTTTTCCATAAAAAGTGCCAATACCCCCCCCTTTGGGTTCTAGGTGAAAATCTCACTCGGATCAAATCAAACAAAAATGTTTCCATGGTGTGTAATGTTGTTCATTTTCATCAAAAAAAAACAAAATAAAACCCATAATTAATCCCGAAAAACAAGAAATGAGCATAAAAGATGCTTCAGCGCAAGTGTTAATGTTACTAAAAGAGCCCAAATTTCTAAAAATATTGCGAAAAAACAACAATCTTCTGTTTTAGAGTGAATGTTTGAGGTGTTTAGAAGGCATTTATATCATTTTTAGAAAATTTAATTTTTCACATTTTTCCATGAAAAGTGCCAATACCCCCCCCTTTGGGTTCTAGGTGAAAATCTCACTCGACTCAAATCAATCAAAAATGTTTCCATGGTGTGTATTGTTGTTCATTTTTATCAAATAAACAAAATAAAACCCAGAATTAATCCTGAAAGACAATAAATAATCATAAAAGATGCTTCAGCCCTGGTCTTAATGTTACTAAAAGAGCCCAAATTTCTAAAAATATTGCGAAAAAACAACAATCTTCTGTTTTAGAGTGAATGTTTGAGGTGTTTAGAAGGCATTTATTTTATTTTTAGAAAATTCAATTTTTTACATTTTTCCATGAAAAGAGCCAATACCCCCCTTTTGGGTTATAGGTTAAAATCTCACTCGACACAAATCAAACAAAAATGTTTCCATGGTGTGTATTGTTGTTCATTTTCATCAAATAAAAAAAATAAAACCCAGAATTAATCTTGAAAGACAAGAAATGAGCATAACAGTTGCTTCAGCGCAAGTGTTAATGTTACTAAAAGAGTCCAAATTTCTAAAAAATATTGCAAAAAAACAACAATCTTCTGTTTTAGAGTGAATGTTTGAGGTGTTTAGAATGCATTTATTTCATTTTTTTAAAAAATTTAATTTTTCACATTTTTCCATGAAAAGTGCCAATACCCCCCCCCTTTGGGTTCTAGGTTAAAAGCTCACTCGACACAAATCAAACAAAAATGTTTCCATGGTGTGTATTGTTGTTCATTTTCATCAAATAAAAAAAAATAAAACCCAGAATTAATCCTGAAAGACAAGAAATGATCATAAAAGTTGCTTCAGCACAAGTGTTAATGTTACTAAAAGAGCCCAAATTTCTAAAAATATTGCGAAAAACAACAATCTTTTGTTTTAGAGTGAATGTTTGAGGTGTTTAGAAGGCATTTATTTCATTTTTAGAAAATTTAATTTTTCACATTATCCCATGAAAAGTGCCAATACCAAGTGCCAATATTGGGTTCTAGGTGAAAATCTCACTCAACACAAATCAAACAAAAATGTTTCCATGGTGTGTATTGTTGTTCATTTTCATCAAATAAACAAAATAAAACCCATAATTAATCCCGAAAGACAAGAAATGAGCATAAAAGATGCTTCAGCGCAAGTGTTAATGTTATTAAGAGAGCGCAAATTTCTAAAAATATTGCGAAAAAACCCCAATATTCTGTTTTAGAGTGAATGTTTGAGGTGTATAGACGGCATTTATTTCATTTTTAGAAAATTTAATTTTTCACATTTTTCCATGAAAAAGTGCCAATACCCCCCCCCTTTGGGTTCTAGGTGAAAATCTCACTGGAAACAAATCAAACAAAAATGTTTCCATGGTGTGTATTGTTGTTCATTTTCATCAAATAAACAAAATAATAAAAACCCCATAATTAATCCCGAAAGACATGAAATTAGCATAAATGATGCTTCAGCGCAAGTGTTAATGTTATTAAGAGAGCCCAAATTTCTAAAAATATTGCGAAAAAAACCCCAATATTCTGTTTTAGAGTGAATGTTTGAGGTGTATAGACGGCATTATTTCATTTTTAGAAAATTTAATTTTTTCACATTTTTCCATGAAAAGTGCCAATACCCCCCTTTGGGTTCTAGGTGAAAATCTCACTGGAAACAAATCAAACAAAAATGTTTCCATGGTGTGTATTGTTGTTCATTTTTCATCAAAAAAAAAATTAAAGCCAGTTTTAATCCCGTAAGACAAGAAATGAGCATAAAATATGCTTCAGCGCAAGTGTTAATGTTACTAAAAGAGCCCAAATTTCTAAAAATATTGCGAAAAACAACAATCTTCTGTTTTAGAGTGAATGTTTGAGGTGTTTAGAAGGCATTTATTTCAATTTTAGAAAATTTAATTTTTCACCATTTTTCCATGAAAAGTGCCAATACCCCCCCCCTTTGGGTTCTAGGTGAAAATCTCACTCGACACAAATCAAACGAAAATGTATCCAAGGTGTGTATTGTTGTTCATTTTCATCAAATAAACAAAATAAAACCCAGAATTAATCCTGAAAGACAAGAAATGAGCATAAAAAAAGTTGCTTCAGCGCAAGTGTTAATGTTACTAAAAGAGCCATTTTCTAAAAAATATTGCGAAAAACAACATCTTCTGTTTTAGAGTGAATGTTTGAGGTGTTTAGAAGGCATTTATTTCATTTTTAGAAAATTTAATTTTTCACATTTTTCATGAAAAGTGCCAATACCAAGTGCCAATATTGGGTTCTAGGTGAAAATCTCACTCAACACAATCAAACAATAATGTATCCAAGGTGTGTGTTGTTGTTCATTTTCTTCAAATAAACAAAATAAAACCCAGAATTAATCCTGAAAGACAAGAAATGAGCATAAAAGTTGCTTCAGCGCAAGTGTTAATGTTACTAAGAGAGTCCAAATTTCCAAAAATATTGCGAAAAAACAACAATCTTCTGTTTTAGAGTGAATGTTTGAGGTGTTTAGAGGGCATTTATTTCATTTTTATAAAATTTAATTTTTCATATTTTTCCATAAAAAGTGCCAATACCCCCCCTTTGGGTTCTAGGTGAAAATCTCACTCGGATCAAATCAAACAAAAATGTTTCCATGGTGTGTAATGTTGTTCATTTTCATCAAAAAAAACAAAATAAAACCCATAATTAATCCCGAAAAACAAGAAATGAGCATAAAAGATGCTTCAGCGCAAGTGTTAATGTTACTAAAAGAGCCCAAATTTCTAAAAATATTGCGAAAAACAACAATCTTCTGTTTTAGAGTGAATGTTTGAGGTGTATAAAATGCATTTATTTCATTTTAATTTAATTTTTCACATTTTTCCATGAAAAGTGCCAATACCGTTTGGGTTATAGGTGAAAATCTCACTGGACACAAATCAAACAAAAATATTTCCATGGTGTGTATTGTTGTTCATTTTCATCAAATAAACAAAAATAAAACCCATAATTAATTCCGAAAGACAAGAAATGAACATAAAAGATGCTTCAGCGCAAGTGTTAATGTTATTAAGAGAGCCCAAATTTCTAAAAATATTGCGAAAAACAACAATATTCTGTTTTAGAGTGAATGTTTGAGGTGTATAGAAGGCATTTATTTCATTTTTAGAAAATTTAATTTTTCACATTTTTCCATGAAAAGTGCCAACACCCCCCCCTTTGGGGTATAGGTGAAAATCTCACTAGACACAAATCAAACAAAAATGTTTCCATGGTGTGTATTGTTGTTCATTTTCATCAAATAAACAAAATAAAAGCCAGTTTTAATCCCGAAAGACAAGAAATGAGCATAAAAGATGCTTCAGGACAAGTGTTAATGTTACTAGGAGAGCCCAAATTTCTAAAAATATTGCGAAAAAAAACCCCAATATTCTGTTTTAGAGTGAATGTTTGAGGTGTATAGACGGCATTTATTTCATTTTTAGAAAATTTAATTTTTTCACATTTTTCCATGAAAAGTGCCAATACCCCCCCCTTTGGGTTCTAGGTGAAAATCTCACTGGACACAAATGAAACATAAATGTTTTCTAGCGGTGTAATGTTGTTCATTTTCATCAAATAAACAAAATAAAACCCAGAATTAATCCTGAAAGACAAGAAATTAGCATAAATGATGCTTCAGCGCAAGTGTTAATGTTACTAAAAGAGCCCAAATTTCTATAAATATTGCGAAAAACAATAATTTTCTGTTTTAGAGTGAATGTTTGAGGTGATTAGATGGCATTTATTTCATTTTTAGAAAATTTAATTTTTCACATTTTTCCATGAAAAGTGCCAATACCAAGTGCCAATATTGGGTTCTAGGTGAAAATCTCACTCAACACAATCAAACAAAAATGTTTCTTTGGTGTGTATTGTTGTTCATTTTCATCAAATAAACAAAATAATAAAACCCATAATTAATCCCGAAAGACAAGAAATGAGCATAAAAGATGCTTCAGCGCAAGTGTTAATGTTACTAAGAGAGCCCAAATTTCTAAAAATATTGCGAAAAACAACAATATTCTGTTTTAGAGTGAATGTTTGAGGTGTATAAAAGGCATTTATTTCATTTTTAGAAAATTTAATTTTTCACATTTTACCATGAAAAGTGCCAATACCCCCCCTTTGGGTTCTAGGTGAAAATCTCACTCGACACAAATCAATCAAAAATGTTTCCATGGTGTGTATTGTTGTTCATTTTCATCAAAAAAAAAATAAAAGCCAGTTTTAATCCCGTAAGACAAGAAATGAGCATAAAATATGCTTCAGCGCAAGTGTTAATGTTACTAAAAGAGCCCAAATTTCTAAAAATATTGCGAAAAACCACAATCTTCTGTTTTAGAGTGAATGTTTGAGGTGTATAGAAGGAATTTATTTCATTTTTAGAAAATTTAATTTTTCACATTTTTCCATAAAAAATTCCAATACCCCCCCCTTTGGGTTCTAGGTGAAAATCTCACTGGACACAAATCAAACAAAAATGTTTCCATTGTGTTTATTGTTGTTCATTTTCATCAAATAAACAAAAGAAAACCCAGAAATAATCCTGAAAGACAAGAAATGAGCATAAAAGTTGCTTCTGCGCAAGTGTTAATGTTACTAAAAGAGCCCAAATTTCTAAAAATATTGCGAAAAACAACAATCTTCTGTTTTAAGTGAATGTTTGAGGTGTTTAGAAGGCATTTATTTCATTTTTAGAAAATTTAATTTATCACATTTTCCCATGAAAAGTGCCAATACCAAGTGCCAATATTGGGTTCTAGGTGAAAATCTCACTAAACACAATCAAACAATAATGTATCCAAGGTGTGTTTTGTTGTTCATTTTCTTCAAATAAACAAAATAAAACCCAGATTTAATCCTGAAAGACAAGAAATGAGCATAAAAGTTGCTTCAGCGCAAGTGTTAATGTTACTAAAAAGCCCAAATTTCTAAAAAATTTGCGAAAAACAACAATCTTCTGTTTTAGAGTTAATGTTTGAGGTGTTTAGAAGGCATTTATTTCATTTTTAGAAAATTTAATTTTTCACATTTTTCCATGAAAAGTGCCAATACCCCCCCCTTTGGGTTCTAGGTGAAAATCTCACACGACACAAATCAAACAAAAATGTATCCAAGGTGTGTATTGTTGTTCATTTTCATCAAATAAACAAAATAAAACCCAGAATTAATCCTGAAAGACAATAAATGATCATAGAAGATGCTTCAGCCCAGGTGTTAATTTTACTAAAAGAGCCCAAATTTCTAAAAATATTGCGAAAAACAACAATCTTCTGTTTTAGAGTGAATGTTTGAGGTGTATAGAAGGCATTTATTTCATTTTTAGAAAATTTAATTTTTCACATTTTTCAATGAAAAGTGCCAAACACCCCCCTTTGGGTTCTAGGTGAAAATCTCACTTGACACAAATCAAACAAAAATGTTTCCATGGTGTGTATTGTTGTTCATTTTCATCAAATAAAAAAAATAAAACCCATAATTAATCCCGAAAGACAAGAAATGAGCATAAAAGATGCTTCAGCGCAAGTGTTAATGTTATTAACAGAGCCCAAATTTCTAAAAATATTGCGAAAAACAACAATATTCTGTTTTAGAGTGAATGTTTGAGGTGTATAGAGGCATTTATTTCATTTTTAGAAAATCTAATTTTTCACATTTTTCCATGAAAAGTGCCAATACCCCCCCCTTTGGGTTCTAGGTGAAAATCTCACTGGACACAAATCAAACAAAAATGTTTTCATGCGGTGTATTGTTGTTCATTTTCATCAAATAAACAAAATAAAACCCAGAATTAATCCTGAAAGACAAGAAATTAGCATAAATGATGCTTCAGCGCAAGTGTTAATGTTACTAAAATAGCCCAAATTTCTATAAATATTGCGAAAAACAACAATTTTCTGTTTTAGAGTGAATGTTTGAGGTGTTTAGATGGCATTTATTTCATTTTTAGAAAATTTAATTTTTCACATTTTTCCATGAAAAGTGCCAATACCAAGTGCCAATATTGGGTTCTAGGTGAAAATCTCACTCAACTTAATCAAACAAAAATGTTTCCATGGTGTGTATTGTTGTTCATTTTCATCAAATAAACAAAATAATAAAACCCATAATTAATCCCGAAAGACAAGAAATGAGCATAAAAGATGCTTCAGCGCAAGTGTTAATGTTACTAAGAGAGCCCAAATTTCTAAAAATATTGCGAAAACCAACAATCTTCTGTTTTAGAGTGAATGTTTGAGGTGTATAGAGGCATTTATTTCATTTTTAGAAAATTTAATTTTTCACATTTTTCCATGAAAAGTGCCAATACCCCCCCCCTTTGGGTTCTAGGTGAAAATCTCACTGGAAACAAATCAAACAAAAATGTTTCCATGGTGTGTATTGTTGTTCATTTTCATCAAATAAACAAAATAATAAAACCCATAATTAATCCCGAAAGACATGAAATTAGCATAAATGATGCTTCAGCGCAAGTGTTAATGTTATTAAGAGAGCCCAAATTTCTAAAAATATTGCGAAAAAACCCCAATATTCTGTTTTAGAGTGAATGTTTGAGGTGTATAGACGGCATTTATTTCATTTTTAGAAAATTTAATTTTTCACATTTTTCCATGAAAAGTGCCAATACCCCCCCCTTTGGGTTCTAGGTGAAAATCTCACTGGAAACAAATCAAACAAAAATGTTTCCATGGTGTGTATTGTTGTTCATTTTCATCAAAAAAAAAATTAAAGCCAGTTTTAATCCCGTAAGACAAGAAATGAGCATAAAATATGCTTCAGCGCAAGTGTTAATGTTACTAAAAGAGCCCAAATTTCTAAAAATATTGCGAAAAACAACAATCTTCTGTTTTAGAGTGAATGTTTGAGGTGTTTAGAAGGCATTTATTTCAATTTTAGAAAATTTAATTTTTCACATTTTTCCATGAAAAGTGCCAATACCCCCCCCTTTGGGTTCTAGGTGAAAATCTCACTCGACACAAATCAAACGAAAATGTATCCAAGGTGTGTATTGTTGTTCATTTTCATCAAATAAACAAAATAAAACCCAGAATTAATCCTGAAAGACAAGAAATGAGCATAAAAGTTGCTTCAGCGCAAGTGTTAATGTTACTAAAAGAGCCCATTTTTCTAAAAAATATTGCGAAAAACAACAATCTTCTGTTTTAGAGTGAATGTTTGAGGTGTTTAGAAGGCATTTATTTCATTTTTAGAAAATTTAATTTTTCACATTTTTCCATGAAAAGTGCCAATACCAAGTGCCAATATTGGGTTCTAGGTGAAAATCTCACTCAACACAATCAAACAATAATGTATCCAAGGTGTGTGTTGTTGTTCATTTTCTTCAAATAAACAAAATAAAACCCAGAATTAATCCTGAAAGACAAGAAATGAGCATAAAAGTTGCTTCAGCGCAAGTGTTAATGTTACTAAGAGAGTCCAAATTTCCAAAAATATTGCGAAAAACAACAATCTTCTGTTTTAGAGTGAATGTTTGAGGTGTTTAGAGGGCATTTATTTCATTTTTATAAAATTTAATTTTTCATATTTTTCCATAAAAAGTGCCAATACCCCCCCTTTGGGTTCTAGGTGAAAATCTCACTCGGATCAAATCAAACAAAAATGTTTCCATGGTGTGTAATGTTGTTCATTTTCATCAAAAAAACAAAATAAAACCCATAATTAATCCCGAAAAACAAGAAATGAGCATAAAAGATGCTTCAGCGCAAGTGTTAATGTTACTAAAAGAGCCCAAATTTCTAAAAATATTGCGAAAAACAACAATCTTCTGTTTTAGAGTGAATGTTTGAGGTGTATAAAATGCATTTATTTCATTTTTAGAAAATTTAATTTTTCACATTTTTCCATGAAAAGTGCCAATACCGTTTGGGTTATAGGTGAAAATCTCACTGGACACAAATCAAACAAAAATATTTCCATGGTGTGTATTGCTGTTCATTTTCATCAAATAAACAAAATAAAACCCATAATTAATTCCGAAAGACAAGAAATGAACATAAAAGATGCTTCAGCGCAAGTGTTAATGTTATTAAGAGAGCCCAAATTTCTAAAAATATTGCGAAAAACAACAATATTCTGTTTTAGAGTGAATGTTTGAGGTGTATAGAAGGCATTTATTTCATTTTTAGAAAATTTAATTTTTCACATTTTTCCATGAAAAGTGCCAACACCCCCCCTTTGGGGTATAGGTGAAAATCTCACTAGACACAAATCAAACAAAAATGTTTCCATGGTGTGTATTGTTGTTCATTTTCATCAAATAAACAAAATAAAAGCCAGTTTTAATCCCGAAAGACAAGAAATGAGCATAAAAGATGCTTC
This sequence comes from Hetaerina americana, assembly GCF_022747635.1. Classification (NCBI taxonomy): domain Eukaryota; kingdom Metazoa; phylum Arthropoda; class Insecta; order Odonata; family Calopterygidae; genus Hetaerina; species Hetaerina americana. The sequence continues at coordinate 12,825 of NW_027286369.1, forward strand.
AGGACAAGTGTTAATGTTACTAGGAGAGCCCAAATTTCTAAAAATATTGCGAAAAAACCCCAATATTCTGTTTTAGAGTGAATGTTTGAGGTGTATAGACGGCATTTATTTCATTTTTAGAAAATTTAATTTTTCACATTTTTCCATGAAAAGTGCCAATACCCCCCCCCTTTGGGTTCTAGGTGAAAATCTCACTGGACACAAATGAAACATAAATGTTTTCTAGCGGTGTAATGTTGTTCATTTTCATCAAATAAACAAAATAAAACCCAGAATTAATCCTGAAAGACAAGAAATTAGCATAAATGATGCTTCAGCGCAAGTGTTAATGTTACTAAAAGAGCCCAAATTTCTATAAATATTGCGAAAAACAATAATTTTCTGTTTTAGAGTGAATGTTTGAGGTGATTAGATGGCATTTATTTCATTTTTAGAAAATTTAATTTTTCACATTTTTCCATGAAAAGTGCCAATACCAAGTGCCAATATTGGGTTCTAGGTGAAAATCTCACTCAACACAATCAAACAAAAATGTTTCTTTGGTGTGTATTGTTGTTCATTTTCATCAAATAAACAAAATAATAAAACCCATAATTAATCCCGAAAGACAAGAAATGAGCATAAAAGATGCTTCAGCGCAAGTGTTAATGTTACTAAGAGAGCCCAAATTTCTAAAAATATTGCGAAAAACAACAATATTCTGTTTTAGAGTGAATGTTTGAGGTGTATAAAAGGCATTTATTTCATTTTTAGAAAATTTAATTTTTCACATTTTACCATGAAAAGTGCCAATACCCCCCCTTTGGGTTCTAGGTGAAAATCTCACTCAACACAATCAAACAAAAATGTTTCTATGGTGTGTATTGTTGTTCATTTTCATCAAATAAACAAAATAATAAAACCCATAATTAATCCCGAAAGACAAGAAATGAGCATAAAATATGCTTCAGCGCAAGTGTTAATGTTACTAAAAGAGCCCAAATTTCTAAAAATATTGCGAAAAACCACAACCTTCTGTTTTAGAGTGAATGTTTGAGGTGTATAGAAGGAATTTATTTCATTTTTAGAAAATTTAATTTTTCACATTTTTCCATAAAAAATTCCAATACCCCCCCCTTTGGGTTCTAGGTGAAAATCTCACTGGACACAAATCAAACAAAAATGTTTCCATTGTGTTTATTGTTGTTCATTTTCATCAAATAAACAAAAGAAAACCCAGAAATAATCCTGAAAGACAAGAAATGAGCATAAAAGTTGCTTCTGCGCAAGTGTTAATGTTACTAAAAGAGCCCAAATTTCTAAAAATATTGCGAAAAACAACAATCTTCTGTTTTAAGTGAATGTTTGAGGTGTTTAGAAGGCATTTATTTCATTTTTAGAAAATTTAATTTATCACATTTTCCCATGAAAAGTGCCAATACCAAGTGCCAATATTGGGTTCTAGGTGAAAATCTCACTAAACACAATCAAACAATAATGTATCCAAGGTGTGTTTTGTTGTTCATTTTCTTCAAATAAACAAAATAAAACCCAGATTTAATCCTGAAAGACAAGAAATGAGCATAAAAGTTGCTTCAGCGCAAGTGTTAATGTTACTAAAAAGCCCAAATTTCTAAAAAATTTGCGAAAAACAACAATCTTCTGTTTTAGAGTTAATGTTTGAGGTGTTTAGAAGGCATTTATTTCATTTTTAGAAAATTTAATTTTTCACATTTTTCCATGAAAAGTGCCAATACCCCCCCCTTTGGGTTCTAGGTGAAAATCTCACACGACACAAATCAAACAAAAATGTATCCAAGGTGTGTATTGTTGTTCATTTTCATCAAATAAACAAAATAAAACCCAGAATTAATCCTGAAAGACAATAAATGATCATAGAAGATGCTTCAGCCCAGGTGTTAATTTTACTAAAAGAGCCCAAATTTCTAAAAATATTGCGAAAAACAACAATCTTCTGTTTTAGAGTGAATGTTTGAGGTGTATAGAAGGCATTTATTTCATTTTTAGAAAATTTAATTTTTCACATTTTTCAATGAAAAGTGCCAAACACCCCCCTTTGGGTTCTAGGTGAAAATCTCACTTGACACAAATCAAACAAAAATGTTTCCATGGTGTGTATTGTTGTTCATTTTCATCAAATAAAAAAAATAAAACCCATAATTAATCCCGAAAGACAAGAAATGAGCATAAAAGATGCTTCAGCGCAAGTGTTAATGTTATTAACAGAGCCCAAATTTCTAAAAATATTGCGAAAAACAACAATATTCTGTTTTAGAGTGAATGTTTGAGGTGTATAGAGGCATTTATTTCATTTTTAGAAAATCTAATTTTTCACATTTTTCCATGAAAAGTGCCAATACCCCCCCCTTTGGGTTCTAGGTGAAAATCTCACTGGACACAAATCAAACAAAAATGTTTTCATGCGGTGTATTGTTGTTCATTTTCATCAAATAAACAAAATAAAACCCAGAATTAATCCTGAAAGACAAGAAATTAGCATAAATGATGCTTCAGCGCAAGTGTTAATGTTACTAAAATAGCCCAAATTTCTATAAATATTGCGAAAAACAACAATTTTCTGTTTTAGAGTGAATGTTTGAGGTGTTTAGATGGCATTTATTTCATTTTTAGAAAATTTAATTTTTCACATTTTTCCATGAAAAGTGCCAATACCAAGTGCCAATATTGGGTTCTAGGTGAAAATCTCACTCAACTTAATCAAACAAAAATGTTTCCATGGTGTGTATTGTTGTTCATTTTCATCAAATAAACAAAATAATAAAACCCATAATTAATCCCGAAAGACAAGAAATGAGCATAAAAGATGCTTCAGCGCAAGTGTTAATGTTACTAAGAGAGCCCAAATTTCTAAAAATATTGCGAAAACCAACAATCTTCTGTTTTAGAGTGAATGTTTGAGGTGTATAGAGGCATTTATTTCATTTTTAGAAAATTTAATTTTTCACATTTTTCCATGAAAAGTGCCAATACCCCCCCCTTTGGGTTCTAGGTGAAAATCTCACTGGAAACAAATCAAACAAAAATGTTTCCATGGTGTGTATTGTTGTTCATTTTCATCAAATAAACAAAATAATAAAACCCATAATTAATCCCGAAAGACATGAAATTAGCATAAATGATGCTTCAGCGCAAGTGTTAATGTTATTAAGAGAGCCCAAATTTCTAAAAATATTGCGAAAAAACCCCAATATTCTGTTTTAGAGTGAATGTTTGAGGTGTTTAGAAGGCATTTATTTAATTTTTAAAAAATTTAATTTTTCACATTTTTCCATGAAAAGTGCCAATACCAAGTGCCAATATTGGGTTCTAGGTGAAAATCTCACTCAACACAATCAAACAATAATGTATCCAAGGTGTGTTTTGTTGTTCATTTTCTTCAAATAAACAAAATAAAACCCAGATTTAATCCTGATAGACAAGAAATGAGCATAAAAGTTGCTTCAGCGCAAGTGTTAATGTTACTAAAAAGCCCAAATTTCTAAAAAATTTGCGAAAAACAACAATCTTCTGTTTTAGAGTGAATGTTTGAGGTGTTTAGAAGGCATTTATTTCATTTTTAGAAAATTTAATTTTTCACATTTTTCCATGAAAAGTGCCAATACCCCCCCCTTTGGGTTCTAGGTGAAAATCTCACACGACACAAATCAAACAAAAATGTATCCAAGGTGTGTATTGTTGTTCATTTTCATCAAATAAACAAAATAAAACCCAGAATTAATCCTGAAAGACAATAAATGATCATAAAAGATGCTTCAGCGCAAGTGTTAATGTTATTAACAGAGCCCAAATTTCTAAAAATATTGCGAAAAACAACAATATTCTGTTTTAGAGTGAATGTTTGAGGTGTATAGAGGCATTTATTTCATTTTTAGAATATTTAATTTTTCACATTTTTCCATGAAAAGTGCCAATATCCCCCCCCCTTTGGGTTCTAGGAGAAAATCCTACTGGACACAAATCAAACAAAAATGTTTCCATGGTGTGTATTGTTGTTCATTTTCATCAAATAAACAAAATAAAACCCATAATTAAGCCCGAAAGACAAGAAATGAGCATAAAAGATGCTTCAGCTCAAGTGTTAATGTTATTAAGAGAGCCCAAATTTCTAAAAATATGGCGAAAAACAACAATATTCTGTTTTAGAGTGAATGTTTGAGGTGTATAGAAGGCATTTATTTCATTTTTAGAAAATTTAATTTTTCACATTTTTCCATGAAAAGTGCCAATACCCCCCCCTTTGGGTTCTAGGTGAAAATCTCACTGGACACAAATCAAACAAAAATGTATCCATTGTGTGTATTGTTGTTCATTTTCATCAAATAAACCAAATAATATCCGAATTAATCCTGAAACACAAGAAATTAGCATCAATGATGCTTCAGCGCAAGTGTTAAGGTTACTAAAAGAGCCCAAATTTCTAAAAATATTGCGAAAAACAACAATCTTCTGTTTTAGAGTGAATGTTTGAGGTGTTTAGAAGGCATTTATTTCATTTTTAGAAAATTTAATTTTTCGCATTTTTCCATGAAAAGTGCCAATACCAAGTGCCAATATTGGGTTCTAGGTGAAAATCTCACTCAACACAATCAAACAAATATGTTTCCATGGTATGTAATGTTGTTCATTTTCATCAAATAAACAAAATAAAACCCATAATTAATCCCGAAAGACAAGAAATGAGCATAAAAGATGCTTCAGCGCAAGTGTTAATGTTACTAAGAGAGCCCAAATTTCTAAAAATATTGCGAAAAACAACAATATTCTGTTTTAGAGTGAATGTTTGAGGTGTATAAAAGGCATTTATTTCATTTTTAGAAAATTTAATTTTTCACATTTTTCCATGAAAAGTGCCAATACCCCCCCCCCTTTGGGTTCTAGGTGAAAATCTCATTCGACACAAATCAATCAAAAATGTTTCCATGGTGTGTATTGTTGTTCATTTTCATCAAATAAACAAAATAAAACCCAGAATTAATCCTGAAAGACAATAAATAATCATAAAAGATGCTTCAGCCCTGGTCTTAATGTTACTTAAAGAGCCCAAATTTCAAAAAATATTGCGAAAAACAACAATCTTCTGTTTTAGAGTGAATGTTTGAGGTGTTTAGAAGGCATTTATTTCATTTTTAGAAAATTTAATTTTTTACATTTTTCCATGAAAAGAGCCAATACACCCCGTGTATTGTTGTTCATTTTCATCAAATAAACAAAATAAAACCCAGAATTAATCCCGAAAGACAAGAAATGAGCATAAAAGATGCTTCAGCGCAAGTGTTAATGTTACTAAAAAGCCCAAATTTCTAAAAATATTGCGAAAAACAACAATCTTCTGTTTTAGAGTGAATGTTTGAGGTGTTTAGAAGGCATTTATTTCATTTTTAGAAAATTTTATTTTTCACATTTTTCCATGAAAAGTGCCAATACCCCCCCTTTGGGTTCTAGGTGAAAATCTCACTCGACACAAATCAATCAAAAATGTTTCCATGGTGTGTATTGTTGTTCATTTTCATCAAAGAAACAAAATAAAACCCAGAATTAATCCTGAAAGACAATAAATAATCGTAAAAGATGCTTCAGCCCTGGTCTTAATGTTACTAAAAGAGCCCAAATTTCTAAAAATATTGCGAAAAACAACAATCTTCTGTTTTAGAGTGAATGTTTGAGGCGTTTAGAAGGCATTTATTTCATTTTTAGAAAATTTAATTTTTTATATTTTTCCATGAAAAGAGCCAATACCCCCCTTTTGGGTACTAGGTAAAATCTCACTCGACACAAATCAAACAAAAATGTTTCCATGGTGTGCATTGTTCTTCATTTTCATCAAATAAAAAAAATAAAACCCAGAATTAATCTTGAAAGACAAGAAATGAGCATAACAGTTGCTTCAGCGCAAGTGTTAATGTTACTAAAAGAGTCCAAATTTCTAAAAATATTGCAAAAAACAACAATCTTCTGTTTTAGAGTGAATGTTTGAGGTGTTTAGAATGCATTTATTTCATTTTTAAAAAAATTTAATTTTTCACATTTTTCCATGAAAAGTGCCAATACCCCCCCCTTTGGGTTCTAGGTTAAAATCTCACTCGACACAAATCAAACAAAAATGTTTCCATGGTATGTATTGTTGTTCATTTTCATCAAATAAACAAAATAAAACCCAGAATTAATCCTGAAAGACAAGAAATTAGCATAAAAGTTGCTTCAGCGCAAGTGTTTATGTTACTAAAAGAAACCATTTTTCTAAAAATATTGCGAAAAACAACAATCTTCTGTTTTAGAGTGAATGTTTGAGGTGTTTAGAAGGCATTTATTTCATTTTTAGAAAATTTAATTTTTCACATTTTTCCATGAAAAGTGCCAATACCCCCCCTTTGGGTATCTCACACGACACAAATCAAACAAAAATGTATCCAAGGTGTGTATTGTTGTTCATTTTCATCAAATAAAAAAAATAACACCCAGAATTGATCTTGAAAGACAATAAATGATCATAAAAGATGCTTCAGCCCAGGTGTTAATGTTACTAAAAGAGCCCAAATTTCTAAAAATTTTGCGAAAAACAACAATCTTCCGTTTTAGAGTGAATGTTTGAGGTGTATAGAGGGCATTTATTTCATTTTTAGAAAATTTATTTTTTCACATTTTTCAATGAAAAGTGCCAATACCCCCCCCTTTGGGTCCTTAGTGAAAATCTCACTTGACACAAATCAAACAAAACTGTTTCCATGGTATGTATTGTTGTTCATTTTAATCAAATAAACCAAATAAAATCCGAATTAATCCTGAAAGACAAGAAATTAGCATAAATGATGCTTCAGCGCAAGTGTTAATGTTACTAAAAGAGCCCAAATTTCTAAAAATAATGCGAAAAACAACAATCTTCTATTTTAGAGTGAATGTTTGAGGTGTTTAGAAGGCATTTATTTCATTTTTAGAAAATTTAATTTTTCACATTTTTCCATGAAAAGTGCCAATACCAAGTGCCAATATTAGGTTCTAGGTGAAAATCTCACTCAACACAATCAAACAAAAATGTTTCCATGGTGTGTAATGTTGTTCATTTTCATCAAATAAACAAAATAAAACCCAGAATTAATCCCGAAAGACAAGAAATGATCATAAAAGTTGCTTCAGCGCAAGTGTTAATTAATTAAAAATAGCAATTTTCCACAAAAATAAAATTTAATGCGACCGGTTTCAATGTTACTACATCATCATCAGGTGATGATGATGTAGTAACATTGAAAACACACCTGATGATGATGTAGTAACATTGAAACCGGTCGCATTAAATTTTATTTTTGTGGAAAATTGCTATTTTTAATTAATCATGATATTCCACCATATCACGCCTGAAACGTCTCTTTTTATGCAAGTGTTAATGTTACTAAAAGAGCCCAAATTTCTAAAAATATTGCGAAAAACAACAATATTCTGTTTTAAAGTGAATGTTTGAGGTGTATAAAAGGCATTTATTTCATTTTTAGAAAATTATTTTTTTCACATTTTTCCATGAAAAGTGCCAGTACCCCCCCTTTGGGTTCTAGGTGAAAATCTCACTCGACACAAATCAATCAAAAATGTTTCCATGGTGTGTATTGTTGTTCATTTTCATCAAAAAAAAAATAAAAGCCAGTTTTAATCCCGTAAGACAAGAAATGAGCATAAAATATGCTTCAGGGCAGGTGTTAATGTTACTAAAAGAGCCCAAATTTCTAAAAATATTGCGAAAAACCACAATCTTCTGTTTTAGAGTGAATGTTTGAGGTGTATAGAAGGCATTTATTTCATTTTTAGAAAATTTAATTTTTCACATTTTTCCATGAAAAGTGCCAATACCCCCCCCTTTGGGTTCTAGGTGAAAATCTCACTGAACACAAATCAAACAAAAATGTTTCCATTGTGTGTATTGTTGTTCATTTTCATCAAATAAACAAAAGAAAACCCAGAAATAATCCTGAAAGACAAGAAATGAGCATAAAAGTTGCTTCAGCGCAAGTGTTAATGTTACTAAAAGATCCCAAATTTCTAAAATATTGCGAAAAACAACAATCTTCTGTTTTAGAGTGAATGTTTGAGGTGTTTAGAAGGCATTTATTTCATTTTTAGAAAATTTAATTTTTCACATTTTCCCATGAAAAGTGCCAATACCAAGTGCCAATATTGGGTTCTAGGTGAAAATCTCACTCAACACAATCAAACAAAAATGTATCCAAGGTGTGTATTGTTGTTCATTTTCATCAAATAAACAAAATAAAACCCAGAATTAATCCTGAAAGACAATAAATGATCATAAAAGATGCTTCAGCCCAGGTGTTAATGTTACTAAAAGAGCCCAAATTTCTAAAAATATTGCGAAAAACAACAATCTTCTGTTTTAGAGTGAATGTTTGAGGTGTTTAGAAGGCATTTATTTCCTTTTTAGAAAATTTAATTTTTCACATTTTTCCATGAAAAGTGCCAATACCCCCCCCTTTGAGTGCTAGGTGAAAATCTCACACGACACAAATCAAACAAAAATGTATCCAAGGTGTGTATTGTTGTTCATTTTCATCAAATAAACAAAATAAAACCCAGAATTAATCCTGAAAGACAATAAATGATCATAAAAGATGCTTCAGCCCAGGTGTTAATGTTATTAAAAGAGCCCAAATTTCTAAAAATATTGCGAAAAACAACAATCTTCTGTTTTAGAGTGAATGTTTGAGGTGTATAGAAGGCATTTATTTCATTTTTAGAAAATTTAATTTTTCACATTTTTCAATGAAAAGTGCCAATACACCCCCCTTTGGGTTCTAGGTGAAAATCTCACTTTACACAAATCAAACAAAAATGTTTCCATGGTGTGTATTGTTGTTTATTTTCATCAAATAAACAAAATAAAACCCATAATTAATCCCGAAAGACAAGAAATGAGCATAAAAGATGCTTCAGCTCAAGTGTTAATGTTATTAAGAGAGCCCAAATTTCTAAAAATATGGCGAAAAACAACAATATTCTGTTTTAGAGTGAATGTTTGAGGTGCAGAGAAGGCATTTATTTCATTTTTAGAAAATTTAATTTTTCACATTTTTCCATGAAAAGTGCCAATACCCCCCCTTTGGGTTCTAGGTGAAAATCTCACTGGACACATATCAAACAAAAATGTATCCATTGTGTGTATTGTTGTTCATTTTCATCAAATAAACCAAATAAAATCCGAATTAATCCTGAAAGACAAGAAATTAGCATAAATGATGCTTCAGCGCAAGTGTAAATGTTACTAAAAGAGCCCAAATTTCTAAAAATATTGCGAAAAACAACAATCTTCTGTTTTAGAGTGAATGTTTGAGGTGTTTAGAAGGCATTTATTTCATTTTTAGAAAATTTAATTTTTCACATTTTTCCATGGAAAGTGCCAATACCCCCCCCTTTGGGTTCTAGGTGAAAATCTCACACGACACAAATCAAACAAAAATGTATCCAAGGTGTGTATTGTTGTTCATTTTCATCAAATAAACAAAATAAAACCCATAATTAATCCTGAAAGACAAGAAATAAGCATTAAAGATGCTTCAGCACAAGTGTTAATGTTACTAAGAGAGCCCAAATTTCTAAAAATATTGCGAAAAACAACAATCTTCTGTTTTAGAGTGAATGTTTGAGGTGTTTAGAAGGCATTTATTTCAATTTTAGAAAAATTAATTTTTCACATTTTTCCATGAAAAGTGCCAATGCCCCCCGTGTATTGTTGTTCATTTTCATCAAATAAACAAAATAAAACCCAGAATTAATCCTGAAAGACAAGAAATTAGCATAAAAGTTGCTTCAGCGCAAGTGTTTATGTTACTAAAAGAGCCCAAATTTCGAAAAATATTGCGAAAAACAACAATCTTCTGTTTTAGAGTGAATGTTTGAGGTGTTTAGAAGGCTTTTATTTCATTTTTAGAAAATTTATTTTTCACATTTTCCCATGAAAAGTGCCAATACCAAGTGCCAATATTGGGTTCTAGGTGAAAATCTCACTCAACACATTCAAACAATAATGTATCCAAGGTGTGTGTTGTTGTTTATTTTCTTCAAATAAACAAAATAAAACCCAGAATTAATCCTGAAAGACAAGAAATGAGCATAAAAGTTGCTTCAGCGCAAGTGTTAATGTTACTAAAAAGCCCAAATTTCTAAAAATATTGCGAAAAACAACAATCTTCTGTTTTAGAGTGAATGTTTGAGGTGTTTAGAAGGCATTTATTTCATTTTTAGAAAATTTAATTTTTCACATTTTTCCATGAAAAGTGCCAATACCCCCCCTTTGGGTTCTAGGTGAAAATCTCACTCGACACAAATCAAACAAAAATGTATTCAAGGTGTGTATTGTTGTTCATTTTCATCAAATAAACAAAATAAAACCCAGAATTAATCCTGAAAGACAATAAATGATCATAAAAGATGCTTCAGCCCAGGTGTTAATGTTATTAAAAGAGCCCAAATTTCTAAAAATATTGCGAAAAACAACAATCTTCTGTTTTAGAGTGAATGTTTGAGGTGTATAGAAGGCATTTATTTCATTTTTAGAAAATTTAATTTTTCACATTTTTCAATGAAAAGTGCCAATACACCCCCCTTTGGGTTCTAGGTGAAAATCTCACTTGATACAAATCAAACAAAAATATTTCCATGGTGTGTATTGTTGTTCATTTTCATCAAATAAACAAAAAAAACCCATAATTAATCCCGAAAGACAAGAAATGAGCATAAAAGATGCTTCAGCGCAAGTGTTAATGTTATTAACAGAGCCCAAATTTCTAAAAATATTGCGAAAAACAACAATATTCTGTTTTAGAGTGAATGTTTGAGGTGTATAGAGGCATTTATTTCATTTTTAGAAAATTTAATTTTTCACATTTTTCCATGAAAAGTGCCAATACCCTGTGGGTTCTAGGAAAAAATCTCACTGGACACAAATCAAACAAAAATGTTTCCATGGTGTGTATTGTTGTTCATTTTCATCAAATAAACAAAATAAAACCCATAATTAATCCCGAAAGACAAGAAATGAGCATAAAAGATGCTTCAGCTCAAGTGTTAATGTTATTAAGAGAGCCCAAATTTCTAAAAATATGGCGAAAAACAACAATATTCTGTTTTAGAGTGAATGTTTGAGGTGCAGAGAAGGCATTTATTTCATTTTTAGAAAATTTAATTTTTCACATTTTTCCATGAAAAGTGCCAATACCCCCCCTTTGGGTTCTAGGTGAAAATCTCACTGGACACAAATCAAACAAAAATGTATCCATTGTGTGTATTGTTGTTCATTTTCATCAAATAAACCAAATAAAATCCGAATTAATCCTGAAAGACAAGAAATTAGCATAAATGATGCTTCAGCGCAAGTGTTAATGTTACTAAAAGAGCCCAAATTTCTAAAAATATTGCGAAAAACAACAATCTTCTGTTTTAGAGTGAATGTTTGAGGTGTTTAGAAGGCATTTATTTCATTTTTAGAAAATTTAATTTTTCACATTTTTCCATGAAAAGTGCCAATACCCCCCCTTTGGGTATCTCACACGACACAAATCAAACAAAAATGTATCCAAGGTGTGTATTGTTGTTCATTTTCATCAAATAAAAAAAATAAAACCCAGATTTGATCTGGAAAGACAATAAATGATCATAAAAGATGCTTCAGCCCAGGTGTTAATGTTACTAAAAGAGCCCAAATTTCTAAAAATATTGCGAAAAACAACAATCTTCTGTTTTAGAGTGAATGTTTGAGGTGTTTAGAAGGCATTTATTTCAATTTTAGAAAATTTAATTTTTCACATTTTTCCATGAAAAGTGCCAATGCCCCCCGTGTATTGTTGTTCATTTTCATCAAATAAACAAAATAAAACCCAGAATTAATCCTGAAAGACAAGAAATTAGCATAAAAGTTGCTTCAGCGCAAGTGTTTATGTTACTAAAAGAGCCCAAATTTCTAAAAATATTGCGAAAAACAACAATCTTCTGTTTTAGAGTGAATGTTTGAGGTGTTTAGAAGGCATTTATTTCATTTTTAGAAAATTTAATTTTTCACATTTTTCCATGAAAAGTGCCAATACCAAGTGCCAATATTGGGTTCTAGGTGAAAATCTCACTCAACACAATCAAACAAAAATGTTTCCATGGTGTGTAATGTTGTTCATTTTCACCAAATAAACAAAATAAAACCCAGAATTAATCCCGAAAGACAAGAAATGAGCATAAAAGATGCTGCAGCGCAAGTGTTAATGTTACTAAGAGAGCCCAAATTTCTAAAAATATTGCGAAAAACAACAATATTCTGTTTTAGAGTGAATGTTTGAGGTGTATAAAAGGCATTTATTTCATTTTTAGAAAATTTAATTTTTCACATTTTTCCATGAAAAGTGCCAATACCCCCCCCCTTTGGGTTCTAGTTGAAAATCTCACTCGACACAAATCAATCACAAATGTTTCCATGGTGTGTATTGTTGTTCATTTTCATCAAATAAACAAAATAAAACCCAGAATTAATCCCGAAAGACAATAAATAATCATAAAAGATGCTTCAGCCCTGGTCTTAATGTTACTTAAAGAGCCCAAATTTCTAAAAATATTGCGAAAAACAACAATCTTCTGTTTTAGAGTGAATGTTTGAGGTGTTTAGAAGGCATTTATTTCAATTTTAGAAAATTTAATTTTTCACATTTTTCCATGAAAAGTGCCAATGCCCCCCGTGTATTGTTGTTCATTTTCATCAAATAAACAAAATAAAACCCAGAATTAATCCTGAAAGACAAGAAATTAGCATAAAAGTTGCTTCAGCGCAAGTGTTTATGTTACTAAAGAGCCCATTTTTCTAAAAATATTGCGAAAAACAACAATCTTCTGTTTTAGAGTGAATGTTTGAGGTGTTTAGAAGGCATTTATTTCATTTTTAGAAAATTTAATTTTTCACATTTTTCCATGAAAAGTGCCAATACCAAGTGCCAATATTGGGTTCTAGGTGAAAATCCCACTCGACACAAATCAATCAAAAATGTTTCCATGGTGTGTATTGTTGTTCATTTTCATCAAATAAACAAAATAAAACCCAGAATTAATCCTGAAAGACAATAAATAATCGTAAAAGATGCTTCAGCCCTGGTCTTAATGTTACTAAAAGAGCCCAAATTTCTAAAAATATTGCGAAAAACAACAATCTTCTGTTTTAGAGTGAATGTTTGAGGTGTTTAGAAGGCATTTATTTCATTTTTAGAAAATTTAATTTTTTACATTTTTCCATGAAAAGAGCCAATACCCCCCTTTTGGTTCTAGGTAAAATCTCACTCGACACAAAACAAACAAAAATGTTTCCATGGTGTGCATTGTTCTTCATTTTCATCAAATAAAAAAAATAAAACCCAGAATTAACCCTGAAAGACAAGAAATTAGCATAAAAGTTGCTTCAGCACAAGTGTTAATGTTACTAAAAAGCCCAAATTTCTAAAAATATTGCGAAAAACAACAATCTTTTGTTTTAGAGTGAATGTTTGAGGTGTTTAGAAGGCATTTATTTCATTTTAGAAAATTTAATTTTTCACATTTTTCCATGAAAAGTGCCAATACCCCCCCTTTGGGTATCTCACACGACACATACAACAATAAAAAAAATGTATCCAAGGTGTGTATTGTTGTTCATTTTCATCAAATAAAAAAAATAAAACCCAGAATTGATCTTGAAAGACAATAAATGATCATAAAAGATGCTTCATGCCCAGGTGTTAATGTTACTAAAAGAGCACAAATTTCTAAAAATATTGCGAAAAACAACAATCTTCTGTTTTAGAGTGAATGTTTGAGGTGTATAGAGGGCATTTATTTCATTTTTAGAAAATTTAATTTTTCACATATTTCAATGAAAAGTGCCAATACCCCCCCCTTTGGGTCCTAGGTGAAAATCTCACTTGACACAAATCAAACAAAAATGTTTCCATGGAATGTATTGTTGTTCATTTTAATCAATAAACCAAATAAAATCCGAATTAATCCTGAAAGACAAGAAATTAGCATAAATGATGCTTCAGCGCAAGTGTTAATGTTACTAAAAGAGCCCAAATTTCTAAAAATATTGCGAAAAACAACAATCTTTTGTTTTAGAGTGAATGTTTTGAGGTGTTTAGAAGGCATTTATTTCATTTTTAGAAAATTTAATTTTTCACATTTTTCCATGAAAAGTGCCAATACCAAGTGCCAATATTGGGTTCTAGGTGAAAATCTCACTCAACACAATCAAACAAATATGTTTCCATGGTATGTAATGTTGTTCATTTTCATCAAATAAACCAAAATAAAACCCAGAATTAATCCCGAAAGACAAGAAATGAGCATAAAAGATGCTTCAGCGCAAGTGTTAATGTTACTAAGAGAGCCCAAATTTCTAAAAATATTGCGAAAAACAACAATCTTCTGTTTTAGAGTGAATGTTTGAGGTGTTTAGAAGGCATTTATTTCAATTTTAGAAAATTTAATTTTTCACATTTTTCCATGAAAAGTGCCATACCCCCCGTGTATTGTGTTCATTTTCATCAAATAAACAAAATAAAACCCAGAATTAATCCTGAAAGACAAGAAATTAGCATAAAAGTTGCTTCAGCGCAAGTGTTTATGTTACTAAAAGAGCCCATTTTTCTAAAATATTGCGAAAAACAACAATCTTCTGTTTTAGAGTGAATGTTTGAGGTGTTTAGAAGGCATTAATTTCATTTTTAGAAAATTTAATTTTTCACATTTTTCCATGAAAAGTGCCAATACCAAGTGCCAATATGGGTTCTAGGTGAAAATCTCACTCAACACATTCAAACAATAATGTATCCAAGGTGTGTGTTGTTGTTTTATTTTCTTCAAATAAACAAAATAAAACCCGAATTAATCCTGAAAGACAAGAAATGAGCATAAAAGTTGCTTCAGCGCAAGTGTTAATGTTACTAAAAAGCCAAATTTCTAAAAATATTGCGAAAAACAACAATCTTCTGTTTTAGAGTGAATGTTTGAGGTGTTTAGAAGGCATTTATTTCATTTTTAGAAAATTTAATTTTTCACATTTTTCCATGAAAAGTGCCAATACCCCCCCTTTGGGTTCTAGGTGAAAATCTCACTCGACACAAATCAATCAAAAATGTTTCCATGGTGTGTATTGTTGTTCATTTTCATCAAATAAACAAAATAAAACCCAGAATTAATCCTGAAAGACAATAAATAATCGTAAAAGATGCTTCAGCCCTGGTCTTAATGTTACTAAAAGAGCCCAAATTTCTTAAAATATTGCGAAAAACAACAATCTTCTGTTTAAGAGTGAATGTTTGAGGTGTTTAGAAGGCATTTATTTCATTTTTAGAAATTTAATTTTTTACATTTTTCCATGAAAAGAGCCAATACCCCCCTTTTGGGTTCTAGGTAAAATTTCACTCGACACAAATCAAACAAAAATGTTTCCATGGTGTGCATTGTTCTTCATTTTCATCAAATAAAAAAATATAAAACCCAGAATTAATCTTGAAAGACAAGAAATGAGCATAACAGTTGCTTCAGAGCAAGTGTTAATGTTACTAAAAGAGTCCAAATTTCTAAAAATATTGCAAAAAACAACATCTTCTGTTTTTAGATCGTGAATGTTTGAGGTGTATAGAGGGCATTTATTTCATTTTTAGAAAAATTTAATTTTTCACATTTTTCAATGAAAGTGCCAATACCCCTTGGGTCCTAGGTGAAATCTCACTTGACACAAATCAAACAAAAATATTTCCATGGTATGTATTGGTTGTTCATTTATAATCAAATAAACCAATAAAATCCG